>NC_053027.1:561140282-561388152 GCF_003073215.2 Triticum urartu
GTTACAGTAGACACATGGAATCAGAGGCCTTGTCAAGTAGCGCTCAGCACCTCACTCAACTCCTCCGCCCTGGTTAGCTCCACCTCGTCAAAACCGGAGCCCGAGTTACAGTAGACACATGGAATCAGAGGCCTTGTCAAGTAGCGCTCAGCACCGGAACCAGCCCGGCGGGTATAACCCGGTTCAGGATCGGATACGTCAGGAGGACAAGCGGGCGGCTCAGCTAGCGGCTCAGCTAGCAGCCCAACAGGACTCACCGGCTTACCCGACGACTTCCGTTGAGGCGGGTGTTGCCACTAGAACTGGAGGTGTTCCTTGTATGGTACCGGCTCTACGTAATGTACGTCTGCCCAAGGATTTCAAGGGACCTCGAAAGGTGCCGAATTATACGGCCGATTTACAGCCTGGGGCGTGGATCGAAAGTTACGAGATGGCCATGGAGCTGCTGGAGGTTAGTGATGAAGCGATGGCTAAATATTTCACCATGATGTTGGATGGAACGGCCCGTTCTTGGTTAAAGGGTTTGCCACCCAATTCCATTAGTTCATGGGCAGAGCTAAAGGCCCGTTTCATCCAGAACTTCAAGGACACTTGCAAGCAGTCTATGTCGATTATGGACTTGACAAATTATAAGCAGGAGGAAGGTGAATCTACGACTCATTGGGTGCGCCTGGTCAAAGATATAATACATTCGTCTGATAAGATGGATGCCGGCTCAGCAGTTCTCATGCTGGAGAAGAATTGCCGCTTTGAGCCTCTGAGACAGAAACTGGGGTGCCTTAAGCGTGATTGCAACGATATGGGGACGCTGATGGCGGCTTTAGTCAAATATGCCGATTCTGATAGTACCAAGGATCCCGCGTCTGATGAGGAAAAGACAGGGAAGGGAAAGAATAATGGTAATGGAAAGGGTCAGCAGCATAACCTGGCGAATCAAGGAGGCAATAAGCGTAAGGCGGACGGTAACCCGGAATTTGTGGCCAATGCACAGGGTAACAATCAAAAGCGCAAAGGAAAACCACCCCTTCGGTTCGGTGGGTCAGGTCCATCTCTTGAGCAACTACTCAATGAGCCCTGCCCAAAACACGGCACCCGGGAACGACTAGCGACTCATTTATGGAAGGATTGCGCAATCATGAAGGCTTTCAAGAATTCTAATATGTTTGATGGTAATCAAAGCCCGGGTGGCGGCTCAGGAGTCGGCGGCTTTCATGGCCCCGGCGGCGGTTCAGGTTCCGGTTTTCAGGGAAACCAGGGCGGTCATAACCAACAGCAGTCTGGTCAAGGAGGACAACAGCAGCAACAATCGGGTTACCAAAGCCATCCAAAGCAGCTAAATAGTGGGCAGTATCACGTGTTCACTACTAGTTTGTGCAAACGTGATTAGAAAATCCATAAAAGGGCTGTGAATTCTGTTGAGCCGGTAGTCCCTCGTTACTTGAGGTGGTCGGAACAGCCCATTGTCTGGAGTAGGGAGGATCACCCTCCCCGGGTTGATAATCCGGGTCAACTGGCCCTGGTGGTGGCACCGCAGGTTGGTGGTTATAAATTTACTAAGGTGCTCATGGATGGAGGTAGCAGCATCAACATCCTCTATTACGAGACCTTTCGGCGCATGGGCTTAACTGACAAGAATTTAAAAACTTCCAACACCGTCTTCCATGGAGTGGTGCCTGGTAAGTTGGCGTATCCTGTGGGTAAGATTGAGCTAGAGGTGGCTTTTGGAGACGAGCATGATTCTAGGGCTGAAAAGTTAACTTTTGAGGTGGTCAAAATCAAGAGTCCATATCACGCTTTGTTCGGGCGGCCGGCTTATGCCAAGTTCATGGCGCGGCCGTATTATGTTTATTTACAGCTCAAGATGCCGGGTTACAAGGGCACCATCACTGTGCATGCAAGCTGAAAGGTGGCCCTGGAGTGCGAAGAAGGCGATGCGGCTTATGCCGAGTCTGTCTGTGCAGCAGAGGAGCTCAAATTTTATCAAGATAATGTTGACCCGGCGGATATGACCTCCCTCAAGAAGCCGACTACGGAACATGACCCAGCCATGAAGTTTAAATCGGCTGCAGAGACTAAGCTTGTTGATTTTACTCCAGGCGATTCGTCTAAGCAATTCAGCATCAGTGCCAACTTGGATCCTAAATAGGAAAGCGCGCTCATCGAGTTCATCCTTGAGAACCGGGACATCTTTGCATGGAAGCCTTCTGACATGCCGGGTGTACCGAGAGGACTCGCTGAGCACACTCTTAATATTGATCCGAAGTATAAGCCGGTCAGGCAGTTTCTGCGGCGATTCAATGAGGAACGACGAAAAGCTATAGGAGAGGAGGTCGCCCGGCTCTTGGCGGCTGGGTTCATTGTCGAAGTTTTTCACCAGGAGTGGTTGGCTAACCCGGTGCTCGTGCTCAAGAAAAACGGCACCTGGCGGATGTGTGTGGATTACACGGACTTAAATAAGGCTTGTCCGGCTGATCCTTTCGCTCTCCCCCGTATTGATCAAATCATTGATGCTACGGCGGGTTGTGCGCGTTTGAGCTTTTTGGATGCTTACTCTGGTTATCATCAGATCAAGATGGCAGTTAAGGACCAGGAGAAGACGGCTTTCATCACTCCGTTTGGAGCCTTCTGCTATGTGTCTATGCCTTTTGGGCTCAAGAGTGCCTAGGCGACTTATCAACGGTGTGTACAGAATTGTCTCCACAATCAGGTTGGGCGCAATGTTCATGCTTATGTGGATGACATAGTGGTGAAATCCAGAGAGACGGAAACCTTGATACCTGATCTCAGAGAAACCTTTGACAATCTCCGGGTTTACAAAATGATGCTTAACCCGAAGAAGTGTGTATTCGGTGTGCCTGCAGGCAAGCTTTTGGGATTCTTGGTCTCAAACAGGGGCATCGAGGCTAATCCAGAGAAGATTAAGGCAATCACTTCTTTGGCTAAACCGGCATGTATCAGTGATGTTCAGCGACTACCGGGTCGTGTTGCTGCTTTAAGCCGGTTCATAAGCCAGTTAGGGGAGAAGGCCCTACCGCTGTACCAACTGATGAAGAAGGCAGACACCTTTGTCTGGAGTAATGCTGCTAATGCTGCTTTTGAGGATTTGAAGAGGCAGTTATCCGAGCCACCGGTTCTTGCAGCTCCTACTGACAAAGAGCCTTAGCTGTTATATGTGGCTGCTAATTCACGAGCCGTCAATGTGGCAATTGTGGTAGAGCGCAAGGAGGCTGGTAAGGAACATCCGGTTCAACGGCCGGTTTATTATGTCAGTGAGGTACTCATCGAGTCAAAACAAAGATATCCTCATTGGCAGAAACTTGTTTACGGGGTGTTCATGGCAAGCCGGAAGCTGAAGCAATACTTCCAAGGTCACCCTATCACTGTGGTAAGTTCTGCCCCCTTGGGAGACATTATTCAAAACAGAGAGGCTACAGGACGGGTCGCCAAGTGGGCCATCGAGCTCGGGCCTCATGGTCTAAAGTACGTACCACGCTCTGCCATTAAGTCTCAAGCTTTGGTGGATTTCATCAATGACTGGACAGACCTACAGGCACCTGAGAAGCCCGATAACACATATTGGACTATTCACTTTGATGGGTCCAGACAGTTGGAAGGCTCGGGGGCTGGAGTCGTGTTAACTTCCCCTCGAGGTGACAAATTTTGTTATGTACTCCGGCTTATGTTTCCTTGTACTAACAATGCAGCTGAGTACGAGGTCCTACTCCATGGTCTCCGAATGGCCAAAGAGATGAGCTTGAGCCGGGTAAGATGCTTAGGAGACTCAGACCTTGTGGCTCAACAGGTGTCAGGCAAGTGGGACTCTAAAGATCCCCTTATGGCGGCTTACCGTCGTGAAGTCGATGCTGTGGCTGGACACTTCAAGGGTTATGTGGTGGAACACATTGATCGAAGGAAGAATGAGGCGGCTGATGCCTTAAGCCGGCTGGGATCTCAGCGTAAGCCGGTGCCGCCTAACACCTTTCTTGATGTTTCGCATAATCCTTCTGTTAAGTTACCTACAGAGGAAGATCTGGCAATACCAGACCTGGAGGCACAGCTGGTGGTGGTTCTCCATGTTATCCCGGATTGGACAATGCCTTATTTGGCTTACATGACCCGGGGAGAGTTGCCTGAAGATGAGACCTTGGCAAGACAAATCGTCCGGCGGTCCAAGTCCATGACAATTGTCAATGGCGAGTTACATCACTGCAGCGTCACTGGAGCGTTTCAACATTGCGTGTCACCTACAGAGGGTCAGGAGATCCTTCGTGAGATTCATGAAGGCGATTGTGGTCATCACGCCGGCTCAAAATCTCTTGTGGCCAAAGCTTTTCGTCATGGGTTTTATTGGCTGACGGCTCATGCTGATGTAGAAGATCTGGTCAGTAAATGTGACGGATGTCAGAAGTTCTCACGACGAGCCCATGTGCCGGCTCAAGAATTGAGGATGATTCCAATTACTTGGCCGTTTGCAGTCTGGGGGCTTGATATGGTCGGGCCTTTCAAAAGGTCTAAAGATAAAAAGACGCACCTCTTGGTGGCGGTTGACAAGTTCACAAAGTGGGTGGAGGCGGAGCCAGTCAGTAAGTGTGATGCAGCCACGGCGGTCCAGTTTATGAAAAAGGTGATTTTTCGTTTTGGCTTTCCACACAGCATCATAACTGATAATGACACTAACCTTTCCAAAGGAGCTATGGAAGAGTTCTGTGAACGAGAGCATATCCGGCTTGACGTTTCAGCTGTGGCTCTGTTGGGGAACGTAGCAGAAATTCAAAATTTTCCTATGTGTCACCAAGATCTATCTATGGAGAGACCAGCAATGAGGGGAAGGAGAGTGCATCTACATACCCTTGTAGATCGCTAAGCGGAAGCGTTCAAGAGAACGGGGTTGAAGGAGTCGTACTCGTCGTGATCCAAATCACCGGAGATCCTAGTGCCGAACGGACGGCACCTCCGCGTTCAACACACGTACAGCCCGGTGACGTCTCCCATGCCTTGATCCAGCAAGGAGAGAGGGAGAGGTTGAGGAAGACTCCATCCAGCAGCAGCACAACGGCGTGGTGGTGGTGGAGGAGCGTGGCAATCCTGCAGGGCTTCACCAAGCACCACGGGAGAGAAGAAGGACTTGGGAGAGGGGGAGGGCTGAGCCAAGACTTTGGTGCGGCTGCCCTCCAACCCCCCACATATATATAGGGGCAAGGGAGAGGGGGGGCCGGCCCCCTCAGATCCAATCTGAGGAGGGGCGGCGGTCAAGGGGGGTTGCCTTGCCCCCAAGGCAAGAAGGCGCCCCCTTTTTAGGGTTCCCCCAAATCCTAGGCGCATGGGCCCTAGGCGGGGAGGCGCCCAGCCCACTAAGGGGCTGGTCCCTCTCCACATACAGCCCATAGGGCCCTCCGGGGCAGGTGGACCCTCCCGGTGGACCCCCGGAACCCCTCCGGTGGTCCCGGTACAATACCAGTAACCCCCGAATTATTCCGGTGATCGTATGATGACTTCCCATATATAAATCTTTACCTCCGGACCATTCCAGAACTCCTCGTGACGTTCGGGATCTCATCCGGGACTCCGAACAACATTCGGTAACCACATACAAACTTCCTTTAATAACCCTAGCATCATCGAACCTTAAGTGTGTAGACCCTACGGGTTCGGGAAGCATGCAGACATGACCGAGACGTTCTCCGTTCAATAACCAACAGCGGGATCTGGATACCCATGTTGGCTCCCACATGTTCCACGATGATCTCATCGGATGAACCACGATGTCGAGGATTCGATCAATCCCGTATGCAGTTCCCTTTGTCTAGCAGTATTGTACTTACCCGAGATTCGATCGTCGGTATCCCGATACCTTGTTCAATCTCGTTAATGGCAAGTCTCTTTACTCGTTCCGTAACACATCATCCCATGATCAACTCCTTGGTCACATTGTGCACATTATGATGATGTCCTACCGAGTGGGCCCAGAGATACCTCTCCGTCACATGGAGTGACAAATCCCAGTCTCGATTCGTGCCAACCCAACAGACACTTTCGGAGATACCTATAGTGTACATTTTGTGACACTCCAAAAATTTTAATTGGTTTTCATCAAAAACTTTGTTGGATTTTTTTTAAAAGAGGAATTTCTTTTCCAGAAATCCTTCCTCTTAAAAACTTTCTTTTCTTTGGCAAGGATTTTATTTTTCTTCAAACTATGGTGTTTGATCTTTTGAAACTTCTTCTCTGTTGGTTCCCTCTCAAATTATTTTGGGATTTTAATCTTTTTCTTTTAAAAAAGAAACTCTATGAAAATTTGGGATTTTCATATCTTGGAAACCACCCATGACTTTGTATTTTTGCCCATGTGGTAAAACCCCTCCAAAACCTCCCCTCCTCCTTGTAATCAACCTAAGTTCTCTGTCCCAACTAATCCAAGCAAGTTTTGGATTTTATTCTAATTATTTTACCTCTCAAATCTTTTCTGCCTTTTATTTGGAGCCTGAGGGATTTTCAAAGCAAGTACCCTTTTTCATTTGAGTTTTGACCTCAAACCAACTCTCCTGGATAGTCCTTTGTACCCACAACCCAGAACCATCTTGATCCACTCCTCCTATTTTCAAATTTTTCAAAATTCAGTCTCTGCAAGTTTGGACCAGATTTGCCAAATTTGGTGAAATTCATAGCTACACTTCTCCAAAAATTCCACCAAAATTCAGGCAGCCTACTGGAGCAATGAGAAGCCACTCCACCAAAAATCAGCTCAAGGAAAAATCCCTACATGCCTAGATCATTCTGTCGAACACTTGGCATGCACTGTTGCTGCTCATATTCAGAAAAATTCAGAGTTCAGTGCTCGATCTTCGTCAGAAGTTCAGTCACATGCCCACAGTCCCTTGGCACGTTCCTCGCCGCCCCTTCCTCCTGTCTGGAGCACCCCGCACGCAGCGCTTGGCGTCTTCCTGGCGTCGGTGGCGCCCTGAGCCGCCCGCGCCGGCGTGTCTTGCGGCCGAACCACCGTAGCGGCTGACAGGGAACAGAACGGCGGGCTCAACGCCGTTCGGCGCCGCCCAACGCTCCTCTACTCTACGCGTGGCTCATGCATGCCAGCGCATGCCCGTGGCACCGTCGCCGTGGCCCGGCAAGCACGGGACGTGCTCCCTGCCGCCGACGGGCCCGCGCCGCCCCGTTCTGTCGAGCTCGCCCAAAGCACCAAATCCAAGCCTGGTTAGCACCTAAATGGAACCGGTGGACCTCCGCGATGACGCCCAACTCCCTAAACCTCCCCGACCAAGCTCTGCGCCGCCGTAATCTTCACCGGAGATCCCCGTTCACGGCCACCGCCTCGGACCGCCTATAAAAAGGGCTTCCGAGCTCACCCTCGAGCACGCACCACCACTACACCTCACCAAAGCCCCGCCAGGCCACTAGGAGGACCTCGAGGAGGTCTCCTCCCCCAACTCCGGCCGCCCCGATCCGCCTCGGCCTCCACCTCAATTCGCTCCGGTGAGGCCATCTCCGGCGCCCAAACCCCGTCAGTTACTCCCTCTAGCTACCAGAAGTCTAACCCCCTCCTCAATTTGGCCTTCGCAGCTCTCTCCGACGAGTCCCACGACCACCCGAACCGCCGTCCGCCGGAGCAAGGCTCGCCGTCGACGTGGTGCTCGCCGACCGCCACCACCACCACCAACCGATGCGGAAGGGCGCCTTGAACACGGAGGTACTCTCCGATCCCCCTGCCTCGCCGTGGATCGCCGCCGGCGACCACCGCGGCTCTCGGGCGCCGACGAGCTTCGTCCCCCGTTTGAAAGCTTAAACCTGACGAGTGGGACCCGCCCGTCAGTCTCTCAGATCCTTTTAAACGAATCATTTTTTGAAAACGCCTTCGAGCAAAATACACTTTCCCCTCTGGGCTGGCGTATTAAAGACTGGAACGTTTTCTGTTTTTATAAGCTAGCCCCTGGAAACCTTCTGTTTCATTACAGATGAGTCCCTGGACTAAAACCTTTATAACTTTTAAACAAAAAAGTATTTTTGATTGATTCTTTTTCTGTCCTCTTTAAAATTTTGTCTAGTTTTTTATCAGATTTATTTGAAAAATATTTGGAATACTTTTTGTGCACCTCTTGGTATTTACGATAGCGCATATATTTTCTTTATACCGTAGATACCGAAGGAGGTGACGGAGCCGCGAACTTCACCGAGCTAGGCTCCGACTACTCCGAACCAGGCAAGCGTGTTTGAACTTTTGATATGATGATTGTTTGGCCTGTTTGCATTAAGTAGTTTATGGCATGTTGATGAACATACCGACGAATGTCATGTTACCTGCAACGATGAGGCAAGTAAGTTTCGGAAATCCATGAGTGGATGGATGTGAGTATGCATGGCCATGTGTTGGCATGAGGATGGGTAAGATGGCAGTGTTGTAGCATGCCAGGCTTATGCCAGACTATGTGACTTCAATGTCAACTCGTATCGTTCCAGTTCCTTCCATTCCTCCTCCCCTGTACTACCACATGTTTTCCGCAAGGAATATGGCTTAGTAAGTTGTAAACCGCTTTCCTGGTACACACCAAAAAGGAGAGGCCGTGATGATGGTTCCATGGCCCTGGATTAAAGCCAGTCATCCGGTCAGGGGGCATGGGTGTTTCCGGTTGGGACCGAGAGGGGGGCACCCCTTAGAGCGCGCGTATATAAATTTGATCCCATGCTATTCGAGATTGTGATCTCCCCGTCTCAAAAGTTTTTCTTGGACGATGTCTAGGGTGATTCCTAGCATCGAGAGGTAGGATGGGTGTGTACTAGTTAGCTGTGTTTTCCTCCGAAAAACCGTAAACGGAACTAGTCCTTCGTGACTACGGAAATCCGTTGGCTGTGGGAAATTTTTGTACAAACTCTGCAGAGTCATATATTCCTTGAATCATCTATTCCATGTCCAAGTTCAGTATTATCTTATCCTGACAAGTGCCAGTTTTGATGACAGAGACTCCGGTGAATCGTATGAGTGCTAAGTCCGGTTAAATGATTATTCCTGTGGATGGACTAACCCGTTTATTTTCATGAATTGAATATTTATTATGAGCATTACTTCCTTGTGAATAAAAGCCCTTTATGTGGTGTCGCTAAGATGCCCGACTGTGGCATTTCTTTTAAAGCCCTTTCTGCGATGTCGCCCCGACGTCCGACTGTGGCATTTCTTTTAAAGCCCTTTATGTGGTGTCGCTAAGACGCCCGACTGTGGTATTTCTTTTAAAGCCCTTTCTGTGATGTCGCCCCGACGTCCGACTGTGGCATTTCTTTTAAAGCCCTTTATGTGGTGTCGCTAAGACGCCCGACTATGGCATCATTTCCTTATATTTATTTGTTCACCTTTCGAGGCGTCGCTTCAGACACCCGATCGGTTTTCAATTATGTTTTGTTGGGATTTCAGGCGGACTACCGCCATTTCCCTTTTACTTACTTCGTTATGCTAATTTTTTTGAATGTACATTGGTGAATTAATCATGACGCATTCATGCATGCATTTGTTATATCTTACGTCCGAACTGTCTTGCGAGTACTTTCAAAGTACTCACTGGCTTGTTGATTTGGCCAGATGCTGACGAAGGCGATCTCATGGATGAAGATTTTAATAGCGAGTCCGACGCCTAGAGGAATCCCAGTCAGTCTCGTACGACCCTGGATTTGGTCACTGTATCATATCCGCTTCCGCTACCAAATAAATTCATCGAGCCTCACCTCGACGCTCGATGAGATGCCGGTTTTAGAGTCTTGTATCTCTCTCCCCGCTGTGTTTTTCCACCACCGTCCCATCCTCGAGTCAGTAGTATGCCTCCACACCACTGTGTCATGTCCGCCATTATGTATAATTATTGGCGTGTTTGTAATATTTTGGTTGAGCAACCGTAGTTCGACCCTGTAATATATTTTATGCTACTGGCTTATTGTATCAAAAAAATTGTCTACCGGTAAGGAGAATTTTTCTCATACTGGACTCAAAAGATTGGTTTCTCAATAAATATTTTTATTGGAAAACCGGTCGTGACAAGCTTGGTACCAGAGCCAGGCTGACTGTACGAAGCCACTAGGAGCGATCGCTAATTGGTTATTAGCATGATTGAGCCTTTTCATATTTTCTTGATTGTAGTCATTTTTCTGTCAGTCAGCATAAATTTATGATCTGACCATGCAGAATTTTTGCCTACTTTTGTAGATGGCCGACAACAGCTGCGAGTCTCAGACCTTCGCCAACGTGCCCGATGGGTTCGTCAAGCTTCTTTCTTTCATCGTTCAGGTCGCGATGGGGCCATCTGTGCGCCCAGTCTTCACACTCTGCCAGCACCGAGTCAACGACAGTCTGACCATGCACCAGGCCACGGTGCAGTTCAAGGGAGGGCGTGGTGAGTTACGCCGCTTCCGGTTCTTGGGAAGAGCCATGCCTACGGAGAGGCATGCTATGCAGATGGCAGCCCGCGAGGCGATAGCTCGTCTCAGGGATGTCCTCCCCGTGATGAAGACTCGTCGTTACCGTTATCTTCCATGCCATGTGCCTTACACCTGTCACTACGCATTCTCCTGCCCCAGAGGAGAACGAGACGAGGCTTTTGAGATGCTCATTGAGTATCTCCGGGCCCTGGAGGCAGCCTTCGACAACCTGGTGGACGACTTCGTGGCTGCCCGCATGGACTCAGTTCATGGCTGTGCTGCCAACAGGAGGGAGCTCCTACCCACCGCACCGCCACTAACTTTGGTCTCGTCCTCAGCATCTTATGCACCTACTCGTCGCCTGCCTTCTACCGAAGAGTTCAACCAAGTTATTGCGCCCACTCCAGCGCGCACTGCACCACCCTGCGCGCCCACTCCTATTCGTGTTGTTCCGCCCCTGGCACCCGCTCCGTCCACCCAGCGCAACTCTACTCGTATGGAGCCTATCAGTGAGGAGGAAGTCGAGTCCCCAGCCTCGCTACGCCTCACCCTCGGCAGGGCAAAGGAGGTCGTCAACATCTCCGCCTGAGTACGCTTAGCCGCCATGCAATGTACCGCTTTGTATGATATGTTTATATGTACATAGGTTGTGAGAAGTAGCCTGTTTGCGCATCATGTAGGATCTGGAGGAGTGCACTAGCCTAAATAACATGTCAGGATTATGTACGCATATCCTGAGTGATGTATTGTATAATTACCGCTCGCGTGTAAGATATGTAATGAGCAGTCCTTCTCCGTGCGCAAATCGATTTGTTTTTCTTAAGTAAGCTTGGTTATTTGATTTTTATTTGCCAGCTTTATGCATTTATGGAATAGTTTTTGCGACTCTTTTCGCTTTTCTTATGGATTTTACAAAATATATCCCCAGAGTGAAAAATGTCCCGTCCTTGGACTCGTTCCATGCCAACTCCACCAGAGGAAAATTATGATACACAACCCAGCAACAATTTCACACAAGGACAATCAAGCCAACAGGGCAATGAATCGGCACTTTCACAAATGTGCTGCCTTTATGAGCAGAGTCAGCAACAACATCGGGAAATGATGAACCAAGTCATCAACATGGGAAATCACCATGGACAGTATCAGCAGCATTCCAAGTTATCTGAGCTACAGAAGACACGTCCCCAAACATTTTCTCATACCGACAAACCTCTTGAAGCCGAGGATTGGCTTCGAGATATGGAGAGAAAATTAATTATTGCAAAATGTTCAGATCTCGAGAAAGTACTATATGCTCCGCACTATCTCACAGGAGCAGCTGCATCGTGGTGGGAGAATTTTCTGCACATGCACCCCAACAAAAATGATATAACCTGGGATGATTTCAAGGAAGGTTTCCGTGGTGCACACATTCCCAAGAGTATTATGAAAATCAAGAAGAGAGAGTTTGATGACCTCAAACAAAGGAACATGACAGTGTCAGAATACAACGATCAATTTACTCTATTGTCCCGCTACGCCAATGAAGAACGTATGACTGAAAGCAAGAAGATGGAGAAATTCCTTGACGGTCTGGCGCCCGCGCTTAAATGCCAACTGGTCGTTCACACTTTTCCAGATTTTAAGACACTAGTGGACAAAGCTATTACTTTGGAAAATGAGAGACGTAGCTTGGAGGATTTACGCAAGCGAAAAAGAGACCAGACTACTCTTGCGCGCAACCACCGAAGCAGGACAGACTTTCAGAAAGGTGGGACACACAAACCTACGACAAACATCTCATGCCCAACCAAGAATTTCCATGCAAGGGACAAAGAGTTCACATATCGCCCAGGCGTTACTTGCTACGCTTGTGGAGAAGAAGGGCACTACGCCAAACAGTGCCCCAAGCCAAGGAACTCGACCCCGAAGCCAAACAATGGTGGAAATAATTCGGCGCCCAAGTGCAACAATTTCAACCCCAACAACAACCACAGGAAGGGTCATCTAAACCACGTGACCAAAGAAGAAGCACAAAACGCTCCGGATATCGTACTCGGTACGTTTCCTGTCAACACAATACCTGCAACGGTTTTGTTTGATTTTGGAGCTTCTCACTCATTCATTTCGAAAAGTTTTGCTTTGCAAAATAATTTTTCGATGTTTCCCTTGGAAAAATCCATGATCATCAAGTCCCCTGGGATTCAGCAAGTTACTCAGAGTTACTGTCAAAACGTGGTTATTGAGTTCAAAGGATTGAAATTTTACGCCAATCTTATTGTGTTGGAAAATAAAGGACTGGATGTCATCCTAGGGATGGACTGGTTAACCACCAACAAAGGTTTTATTGACTGTTTCAACCGGACCGTAATTCTCACGCACCACCGCGGGAAGACAATAAAAGTATCAGCCAAGGAAAGAAAAATACCCCGGCAGCCGAGATTGAATAAGGTGGACGTTTCTGAGTTAAGCAAGGTTCCAGTGGTATGTGAATTTCCAGATGTATTTCCCGAAGAACTACCAAGCATGCCACCAGACCGAGAAATAGAATTCAGCATTGAGCTAGCACCAGGAACCACCCCCATATACGAGAAACCATACAGAATGGCACCATCCGAATTGATTGAGTTGAAGAAACAAATAAAGGAATTACTGGACAAGGGATACACTCGAGCCAGCTCCTCACCTTGGGGATCACCAATTTTATTTGCCAAAAAGAAGGATGGAACACTAAGATTGTGCATAGACTACCGAGCACTTAACATGGTCACAGTAAAGAACAAATACCCGATGCCACGAATAAATGATTTATTTGATCAGCTCGCTCAGGCCAAGGTATTCTCAAAGATTGACTTAAGGTCAGGATGCCATCAATTAAAAGTGCGAACAGAAGATATCCCCAAAACAGCCTTCACCTCCAGATATGGACTATATGAGTTCACAGTTATGCCTTTTGGATTAACAAACGCCCCCGCATATTTTGTTCACCTCATGAACAAAGTATTTATGAAGTTTACGGACAAGTTCGTTGTGGTATTTATCGATGATATTCTGATATACTCCAAAACACCAGAAGAGCACGCGGAACATCTCAGGATTGTGCTAGGAGAACTCAGAAAACACAAATTGTATGCCAAGTTCAGCAAGTGCGAATTTTGGCTAAGACAAGTAGGCTTTCTAGGCCACGTGCTGACCCAAGACGGTATCGCAGTGGACCCGGAGAAAGTCAGGGCCATACTTGACTGGAAGGCACCAGCCAGCGTAACGGACGTACGAAGTTTCTTGGGAATGGCAGGATATTACCGCAGATTTATTGAAGGATTCTCCACCCTAGCCAAGCCAATGACGCAGTTGCTCAAGAAGGACAAGAAGTTTGAATGGACAGAAGCCTGCGAGAAAAGTTTCCAAGAGCTAAAACGGAAATTAACGACAGCACCGGTATTAATTGTGCCAGACATACACAAGAATTTTGAGGTGTACTGTGACGCATCCCGAAAAGGTCTCGGGTGCGTGTTGATGCAAGAAGGCAAGGTTGTCGCATACGCTTCACGACAACTCCGCAAGCATGAGGAAAATTATCCCACTCATGACTTAGAAATGGCAGCAGTCATTCATGCACTTAAGGAATGGAGGCATTTCTTACTTGGGAATCGATGTGAAATATACACGGACCATAAAAGTCTCAAATATATTTTCACACAGCCAGAACTAAACTTACGGCAACGACGCTGGTTGGAATTGGTAAAGGATTATGATGTTGGTATCCACTATCATCCAGGGAAAGCAAATGTAGTGGCCGATGCTCTTAGTCGAAACCCCAGCTCCGACGAAAACAATCTGCAAAGCTTGAGACCTGAATTCCAACAAGAATTTGCCAGACTCAACTTGTTAATGATCGCGAAAGGCACCATATCAAACTTGGAAATAAAGCCCGACCTTGTGGAGAGAATTAAAGAAGCTCAGCCTGGTCACCCCAGCATTGAAGGAATTAAAAGAAAGGTGAGTATGGGCAAGGCCTCGGAGTTCGTCATAGGCGATGATGGAATATTACGGTACGGGGACAGACTCTACGTGCCAAACATAGAGGACCTCAGACAGCAAATCCTAGCTGAAGCACACACCACTCCATATTCAATCCACCCTGGAGGAACCAAAATGTATAAGGATATTCAGGAAAGATTTTGGTGGCACGGTATGAAGAGGGACATAGCCACATTCGTTGCATGTTGCGATTCTTGTCAACGCATAAAAGTTGAGCATCAAAAACCAGCCGGACTACTGCAACCAAACAAAATACCTGAGTGGAAATGGGATGAAATAGGGATGGATTTTATTGTCGAACTACCTCGGTCACGACACGGGAATGATGCCATATGGGTCATCACCGATAGATTAACCAAGGTGGCACATTTCATTCCAGTAAAGACAACCTACCATCCCCAGACTGATGGATAGACTGAACGCGTAAACCAAATTTTAGAAGACATGCTGAGAGCATGTGTCCTCACCTATGGAACCAGTTGGGAAGAAAGCCTGCCATACGCCGAGTTCGCGTACAACAACAGCTACCAGGCCAGCCTGCAAATGGCACCATTTGAGGCTTTATACGGACGGAGATGTCGTACCCCGTTAAATTGGTCAGAGACCGGAGACAGCCGCATCTTCGGACCAAACATGCTCAGAGAAGCTGAGGAAAAAGTCAAGCTAATCAGAGACAGACTTAAGACCGCTCAAAGTCGACAGAAGAGTTATTATGATCAGAAACATCGTAGGGTCAGCTTCGAACCCGGTGAGTTCGTATACCTGAGAGTATCACCCATGAGGGGACTGCAACGGTTTAAGGTTAAAGGGAAGTTAGCACCAAGATTCATTGGACCATTCTGCATAGTGGCACAAAGAGGCACTGTAGCCTACCAGCTAGACTTACCCGAAGACTTGTCCGACATTCACGACGTGTTCCACGTCTCTCAATTAAGGAAGTGCGTAAGCAAACCAGAGAAGCAAGTATCCCATGAGAACATTGACATGCAGCCAGACCTCACTTATCGAGAACGCCCAGTAAAAATATTAGAGGAGTTTGAAAGGAGAACCCGACAGAAAACCCTCAAGTTTTTCGGAGTTCAGTGGAGCAATCACACCGAAAGTGAAGCAACTTGGGAAAGAGAGGATTTTCTTCGGACAGGGCATCCACACTTACTTGAGGAACAGCTGAAATCTCGGGGACGAGATTTTTCCTAAGGGGGTAGGTGTTGTGACACTCCAAAAATTTTAATTGGTTTTCATCAAAAACTTTGTTGGATTTTTTTAAAAGAGGGCATTAAAAATTTCTTTTCCAGAAATCCTTCCTCTTAAAAACTTTCTTTTCTTTGGCAAGGATTTTATTTTTCTTCAAACTATGGTGTTTGATCTTTTGAAACTTCTTCTCTGTTGGTTCCCTCTCAAATTATTTTGGGAGTTTAATCTTTTTCTTTTAAAAAAGAAACTCTATGAAAATTTGGGATTTTCATATCTTGGAAACCACCCATGACTTTGTATTTTTGCCCATGTGGTAAAACCCCTCCAAAACCTCCCCTCCTCCTTGTAATCAACCTAAGTTCTCTGTCCCAACTAATCCAAGCAAGTTTTGGATTTTATTCTAATTATTTTACCTCTCAAATCTTTTCTGCCTTTTATTTGGAGCCTGAGGGATTTTCAAAGCAAGTACCCTTTTTTCATTTGAGTTTTAACCTCAAACCAACTCTGCTGGATAGTCCTTTGTACCCACAACCCAAAACCATCTTGATCCACTCCTCCTCTTTTCAAATTTTTCAAAATTCAGTCTCTGCAAGTTTGGACCAGATTTGCCAAATTTGGTGAAATTCATAGCTACACTTCTCCAAAAATTCCACCAAAATTCAGGCAGCCTACTGGAGCAATGAGAAGCCACTCCACCAAAAATCAGCTCAAGGAAAAATCCCTACATGCCTAGATCATTCTGTCGAACACTTGGCATGCACTGTTGCTGCTCATATTCAGAAAAATTCAGAGTTCAGTGTCGATCTTCGTCAGAAGTTCAGTCACATGCCCACAGTGCCCTTGGCACGTTCCTCGCCGCCCCTTCCTCCTGTCTGGAGCACCCCGCACGCGCGCTTGGCGTCTTCCTGGCGTCGGTGGCGCCCTGAGCCGCCCGCGCCGGCGTGTCTTGTGGCGGCCGAACCACCGTAGCAGCCGACAGGGAACAGAACGGTGGCTCAACGCCGTTCGGCGCCGCCCAACGCTCCTCTACTCTACGCGTGGCTCATGCATGCCAGCGCATGCCCGTGGCACCGTCGCCGTGGCCCGGCAAGCACGGGACGTGCTCCCTGCCGCCGACGGGCCCGCGCCGCCCCGTTCTGTCGAGCTCGCCCAAAGCACCAAATCCAAGCCTGGTTAGCACCTAAATGGAACCGGTGGACCTCCGCGATGACGCCCAACTCCCTAAACCTCCCCGACCAAGCTCTGCGCCGCCGTAATCTTCACCGGAGATCCCCGTTCACGGCCACCGCCTCGGACCGCCTATAAAAAGGGCTTCCGAGCTCACCCTCGAGCACGCACCACCACTACACCTCACCAAAGCCCCGCCAGGCCACTAGGAGGACCTCGAGGAGGTCTCCTCCCCCAACTCCGGCCGCCCCGATCCGCCTCGGCCTCCACCTCGATTCGCTCCGGTGAGGCCGTCTCCAGCGCCCAAACCCCGTCCGTTATCCCCTCTAGCTACCAGAAGTCTAACCCCCTCCTCAATTTGGCCTTCGCAGCTCTCTTTGACGAGTCCCACGACCACCCGAACCGCCGTCCGCCGGAGCAAGGATCGCCGTCGACGTGGTGCTCGCCGACCGCCACCACCACCACCAACCGACGCGGAAGGGCGCCCTGAACACGGAGGTACCCTCCGATCTCACTGCCTCGCCGTGGATCGCCGCCGGCGACCACCGCGGCTCTCGGGCGCCGACAGAGCTTCGTCCCCCGTTTGAAAGTTTAAACCTGACGAGGGGGGACCCGCCCGTCAGTCTCTCAGATCCTTGTTAAGCGAATCGTTTTCTGAAAACGCCTTTCGTAATAGCGCTTTCCCTCTGGGCTGGCGTATTAAGACTGGAGACGTTTTCTGTTTTTATAAGCTAGCCCCTGGAAACTTCTGTTTCATTACAGATGAGTCCCTGGACAAAAACCTTTATAACTTTTAAACAGAAAAGTATTTTTGATTGATTCTTTTTCTGTCCTCTTTAAAATTTTGTCTAGTTTTTTATCAGATTTATTTGAAAAATATTTGGAATACTTTTTGTGCACCTCTTGGTATTTACGATAGCGCATATATTTTCTTTATACCGTAGATACCGAAGGAGGTGACGGAGCCGCGAACTTCACCGAGCTAGGCTCCGACTACTCTCGAACCAGGCAAGCATGTTTGAACTTTTGATATGATGATTGTTTGGCCTGTTTGCATTAAGTAGTTTATGGCATGTTGATGAACATACCGACGAATGTCATGTTACCATGCAACGATGAGGCAAGTAGTTTCGGAAATCCATGAGTGGATGGATGTGAGTATGCATGGCCATGTGTTGGCATGAGGATGGGTAAGATGGCAGTGTTGTAGCATGCCAGTCTTATGCCAGACTATGACTTCAATGTCAACCCGTATCGTTCCAGTTCCTTCCATTCTTCCTTCCCTGTACTACCACATGTTTTCCGCAAGGAATATGGCTTAGTAAGTTGTAAACCGCTTTCCTGGTACACACCAAAAAGGAGAGGCCGTGATGATGGTTCCATGGCCCTGGATTAAAGCCAGTCATCCGGTCAGGGGGCATGGGTGTTTCCGGTTGGGACCGAGAGGGGGGCACCCCTTAGAGCGCGCGTATATAAATTTGATCCCATGCTATTCGAGATTGTGATCTCCCCGTCTCAAAAGTTTTTCTTGGACGATGTCTAGGGTGATTCCTAGCATCGAGAGGTAGGATGGGTGTGTACTAGTTAGCTGTGTTTTCCTCCGAAAAACCGTAAACGGAACTAGTCCTTCGTGACTACGGAAATCCGTTGGCTGTGGGAAATTTTTGTACAAACTCTGCAGAGTCATATATTCCTTGAATCATCTATTCCATGTCCAAGTTCAGTATTATCTTATCCTGACAAGTGCCAGTTTTGATGACAGAGACTCCGGTGAATCGTATGAGTGCTAAGTCCGGTTAAATGATTATTCCTGTGGATGGACTAACCCGTTTATTTTCATGAATTGAATATTTATTATGAGCATTACTTCCTTGTGAATAAAAGCCCTTTATGTGGTGTCGCTAAGATGCCCGACTGTGGCATTTCTTTTAAAGCCCTTTCTGCGATGTCGCCCCGACGTCCGACTGTGGCATTTCTTTTAAAGCCCTTTATGTGGTGTCGCTAAGACGCCCAACTGTGGTATTTCTTTTAAAGCCCTTTCTGTGATGTCGCCCCGACGTCCGACTGTGGCATTTCTTTTAAAGCCCTTTATGTGGTGTCGCTAAGACGCCCGACTGTGGCATCATTTCCTCATATTTATTTATTCACCTTTCGAGGCGTCGCTTCAGACACCCGATCGGTTTTCAATTATGTTTTGTTGGGATTTCAGGCGGACTACCGCCATTTCCCTTTTACTTACTTCGTTATGCTAATTTTTTTGAATGTACATTGGTGAATTAATCATGACGCATTCATGCATGCATTTGTTATATCTTACGTCCGAACTGTCTTGCGAGTACTTTCAAAGTACTCACTGGCTTGTTGATTTGGCCAGATGCTGACGAAGGCGATCTCATGGATGAAGATTTTAATAGCGAGTCCGACGGCCTAGAGGAATCCCAGTCAGTCTCGTACGACCCTGGATTTGGTCACTGTATCATATCCGCTTCCGCTACCAAATAAATTCATCGAGCCTCACCTCGACGCTCGATGAGATGCCGGTTTTAGAGTCTTGTATCTCTCTCCCCGCTGTGTTTTTCCACCACCGTCCCATCCTCGAGTCAGTAGTATGCCTCCACACCACTGTGTCATGTCCGCCATTATGTATAATTATTGGCGTGTTTGTAATATTTTGGTTGAGCAACCGTAGTTCGACCCTGTAATATATTTTATGCTACTGGCTTATTGTATCAAAAAAATTGTCTACCGGTAAGGAGAATTTTTCTCATACTGGACTCAAAAGATTGGTTTCTCAATAAATATTTTTATTGGAAAACCGGTCGTGACACCTTTATAGCCACCCAGTTACGTTGTGACGTTTGGCACACCCAAAGTATTCCTACGGTATCCGGGAGTTGCACAATCTCATGGTCTAAGGAAGTGATACTTGACATTAGAAAAGCTTTAGCATACGAAATACACGATCTTGTGCTATGCTTAGGATTGGGTCTTGTCCATCACATCATTCTCCTAATGATGTGACCCCGTTATCAACGACATCCAATGTCCATGGTAAGGAAACCATAACCATCTATTGATCAACGAGCTAGTCAACTAGAGGCTTACTAGGGACATGGTGTTGTCTATGTATCCACACATGTATCTGAGTTTCCTATCAATACAATTATAGCATGGATAATAAACGGTTATCATGAAAAAGGAAATATAATAATAACTAATTTGTTATTGCCTCTAGAGCATATTTCCAACAGTCTCCCACTTGCACTAGAGTCAATAATCTAGTTCACATCGCCATGTGAATAACACTCATAGGTCACATTGCCATGTGACCAACATCCAAAGAGTTTACTAGAGTCAATAATGTAGTTCACATCACTATGTGATCAACACTCAATGAGTTCTGGGTTTGATCATGTTGCTTATGAGAGAGGTTTTAGTCAACGGGTCTGCAACATTCAGATCCGTATGTACTTCGCAAATCTCTATGCTATATTTGGAGCCATTTCAAATAACTGTTCTACTTGGAGCTATTCCAAATTTTTGCTCCATTATACGTATCCGGTATCTCTACTCAGAGCTATCCGGATAGGTGTTAAGCTTGCATCGACGTAACTCTTTACGTCAAACTCTTTATCACCTCCATAACCGAGAAACATATCCTTATTCCTCTAAAGATAATTTTGACCGCTATCTGGTGATCTACTCCTAGATCACCTTTGTACCCTCTAGCCAGACATGTGGCAAGGCACACATCAGGTGCGGTACACAGCATAGCATACTATGGAGCCTATGTCTAAGCATAGGGGACGACCTTCGTCCTTTCTCTCTGTTCTGCCATGGTCGAGCTTTAAACCGAAACTTCGTACCTTACAACTCAGGCAAGAACTCCTTCTTTGACTGATCCATCTTGAACACCTTCAAGATCATGTCAAGGTATGTGCTCATTTGAAAGTACCATTAAGCATTTTGATCTATCCTTATAGATCTTGATGCTCAATGTTCAAGTAGCCTAATCTAGGTTTTCCATTGAAAAACACCTTTCAAATAACCCTATATGCTTTCCAGAAATTCTACATCATTTCTGATCAACAATATGTCAACAACATATACTCATCAGAAATTCTATAGTGCTCGCACTTACTTCTTTGGAAATACAAGTTTCTCATAAACTTTGTATAAACCCAAAATCTTTGATCATCTCATCAAAGCGTACATTCCAACTCCGAGATGCTTACTCCAGTCCTTAGAAGGATTGCTGGAGCTTTGCATACTTGTTAGCATTTTTTAGGATTGACAAAACTTTCTAGTTGTATCTCATACAACCTTTCCTCAAGAAAATCGTCAAGGAAACAATGGTTTTGACATCCTATCTGCAAGATTTCATAAATAATGTAGTGACTGCTAACATAATTCCAACAGACTTTTAGCATCGCTACGTGTGAGAAAGTCTCATCGTAGTCAACTCCTTGAACTTGTCGGGAAACACCTTAACGACAAGTCGAGCTTTCTCAATCGTGACGCTTACCATCATTGTCTGTCTTCCTTTAAAATCCATCTGTCCTCAACAGCCTTACGACCATCGAGCCGTTCTGCCAAAGTCTACACTTTGTTTTCATACATGGATCCTCTCTCGGATTTTATGGCCTCGAGCCATTTATTGGAATCCGGGCCCACCATCGCTTCTCCATAGCTCGTAGGTTCATTGTTGTCTAGCAACATGACTTCCAAGACAGGATTACGTACCACTCTGAAGTAGTACGCATCCTTGTCGTCCTACGTGAAGGAAATATGCCCTAGAGGCAATAATAAAGTTATTATTTATTTCCTTATATCATGATAAATGTTTATTATTCATGCTAGAATTGTATTAACCGGAAACATAATACATGTGTGAATACATAGACAAACAGAGTGTCACTAGTGTGCCTCTACTTGACTAGCTCGTTAATCAAAGATGGTTATGTTTCCTAACCATGAACAAAGAGTTGTTATTTGATTAACGGGATCACATCATTAGTTGAATGATCTGATTGACATGACCCATTCCATTAGCTTAGCACCCGATCGTTTAGTATGTTGCTATTGCTTTCTTCATGACTTATACATGTTCCTATGACTATGAGATTATGCAACTCCTGTTTGCCGGAGGAACACTTTGGGTGCTACCAAACATCACAACGTAACTGGGTGATTATAAGGGAGTACTACAGGTGTCTCCAAAGGTAGATGTTGGGTTGGCGTATTTCGAGATTAGGATTTGTCACTCCGATTGTCGGAGAGGTATCTCTGGGCCCTCTCGGTAATGCACATCACATAAGCCTTGCAAGCACTGCAACTAATATGTTAGTTGTGAGATGATGTATTACGGAATGAGTAAAGAGACTTGCCGGTAATGAGATTGAACTAGGTATTGGATACCGACGATCGAATCTCGGGCAAGTAACATACCGATGATAAAGGGAACAACGTATGTTGTTATGCGGTCTGACCGATAAAGATCTTCGTAGAATATGTAGGAGCCAATATGGGCATCCAGGTCCCGCTATTGGTTATTGACCAGAGACGTGTCTCGATCATGTCTACATTGTTCTCGAACCGTAGGGTCCGCACGCTTAATGTTACGATGACAGTAATTATGAGTTTATGCATTTTGATGTACCGAAGTTAGTTCGGAGTCCCGGATGTGATCACGGACATGACGAGGAGTCTCGAAATGGTCGAGACATAAAGATTGATATATTGGAAGCCTATGTTTGGATATCGGAAGTGTTTCGGGTAAAATCGGGATTTTACCGGAGTACCGGGAGGTTACCGGAACCACCCGGGAAATATATGGGCCTTAGTGGGCTTTAGTGGAAAGGTGAAAGGGGCAGCCCAAGGTGGGCTGCGCGCCTCCCCCTCCCCTAGTCCTATTAGGACTAGGAGAGGTGGCCAGCCCCCTCTATCTCTTTCCCCCTCGGGGAATCCTAGTCCAACTAGGATTGGGGGGGGAGTCCTACTCCCGGTAGGAGTAGGACTCCTCCTGCGCCCTCCTCCTGGCCGGCGGCCCCCTCCCCCTTGGCTCCTTTATATACGGAGGCAGGGGGCACCCCTAGACACACAAGTTGATCAGTGAGATTGTTCCTTAGCCGTGTGCGGTGCCCCCTGCCACCATATTCCACCTCGATCATATCGTTTTAGTGCTTAGGCGAAGCCCTGCGTCGGTAGAACATCAAGATCGTCACCACGCCGTCGTGCTAACGGAACTCCTCCCCGAAGCTTTGCTGGATCGGAGCCCGGGGATCGTCATCGAGCTGTACGTGTGCTAAGAACTCGGAGGTGCCAGAGTAACGGTGCTTGGATCGATCGGATCGGGAAGAAGACGTATGACTAATTCCTCTACGTTGTGTCAACACTTCCGTTGCGATCTACAAGGGTACGTAGATCATACTCTCCCCCTCGTTGCTATGCATCACCATGATCTTGTGTGTGCAGAGGAAAATTTTGAAATTACTACGTTCCCCAACAGTGGCATCCGAGCCTAGGTTTTATGGTTTGATGTTATATGCACGAGTAGAACACAAGTAAGTTGTGGGCGATACAAGTCATACTACCTACCAGCATGTCATACTTTGGTTCGGCGGTATTGTTGACGAGACGACCCAGACCAACATTACGCGTACGCTTACGCGAGACCAGTTCCCCCGACGTGCTTTGCACATAGGTGGCTTGCGGGTGACTGTCTCTCAAACTTTAGTTGAACCAAGTGTGGCTACGCCTGGTCCTTGCGAAGGTTAAAACAGAGTCTATTTGACGAACTATCGTTGTGGTTTTGATGCGTAGGTGAGATTGGTTCTTGCTTAAGCCCGTAGCAGCCACGTAAAACTTGCAACAACAAAGTAGAGGACGTCTAACTTGTTTTTGCAGGGCATGTTGTGATGTGATATGGTCAAGGCATGATGCTAAATTTTATTGTATGAGATGATCATGTTTTGTAACCGAGTTATCGGCAACTGGCAGGAGCCATATGGTTGTCGCTTTATTGTATGCAATGCAATCGCGATGTAATGCTTTACTTTATCACTAAACGGTAGCGATAGTCGTGGAAGCATAAGATTGGCGAGACGACAATGATGCTACGATGGAGATCAAGGTGTCGCGCCGGTGACGATGGTGATCACGACGGTGCTTCAGAGATGGAGATCACAAGCACAAGATGATGATGGCCATATCATATCACTTATATTGATTGCATGTGATGTTTATCTTTTATGCATCTTATCTTGCTTTGATTGACGGTAGCATTATAAGATGATCTCTCACTAAATTATCAAGAAGTGTTCTCCCTGAGTATGCACCGTTGCGAAAGTTCTTCGTGCTGAGACACCACGTGATGATCGGGTGTGATAGGCTCTACGTTCAAATACAATGGGTGCAAAAAAGTTGCACACATGGAATACTCAGGTTATACTTGACGAGCCAAGCATATACAGATATGGCCTCGGAACACGGAGACCGAAAGGTCGAGCGTGAATCATATAGTAGATATGATCAACATAATGATGTTCACCGATGAAACTACTCCATCTCACGTGATGATCGGACATGGTTTAGTTGATTTGGATCACGTAATCACTTAGAGGATTAGAGGGATGTCTATCTAAGTGGGAGTTCTTAAGTAATATGATTAATTGAACTTAAATTTATCATGAACTTAGTACCTGATAGTATCTTGCTTGTTTATGTTGATTGTAGATAGATGGCTCGTGCAGTTGTTCCGTTGAATTTTAATGCGTTCCTTGAGAAAGCAAAGTTGAAAGATGATGGTAGCAATTACACGGACTGGGTCCGTAACTTGAGGATTATCCTCATTGCTGCACAGAAGAATTACGTCCTGGAAGCACCGCTGGGTGCCAGGCCTGCTGCTGGAGCAATACCAGATGTTATGAACGTCTGGCAGAGCAAAGCTGATGACTACTCAATAGTTCAGTGTGCCATGCTTTACGGCTTAGAATCGGGACTTCAACGACGTTTTGAACGTCATGGAGCATATGAGATGTTCCAGGAGTTGAAGTTAATATTTTAAGCAAATGCCCGGATTGAGAGATATGAAGTCTCCAATAAGTTCTATAGCTGCAAGATGGAAGAGAACAGTTCTGTCAGTGAGCATATACTCAAAATGGCTGGGTATAATAATCACTTGATTCAATTGGGAGTTAATCTTCCAGATGATTGCGTCATTGACAGAATTCTCCAATCACTGCCACCAAGCTACAAGAGCTTCGTGATGAACTATAATATGCAAGGGATGAACAAGACTATTCCCGAGCTCTTCGCAATGCTGAAAGCTACCGAGGTAGAAATCAAGAAGGAGCATCAAGTGTTGATGGTCAACAAGACCACTAGTTTCAAGAAAAAGGGCAAAGGGAAGAAGAAGGGAAACTTCAAGAAGAACAGCAAGCAAGTTGCTGATCAAGAGAAGAAACCCAAGTCTGGACCTAAGCCTGAAACTGAGTGCTTCTACTGCAAGCAAACTGGTAACTGGAAGCGGAACTGCCCCAAGTATTTGGCGGATAAGAAGGATGGCAAGGTGAACAAAGGTATATGTGATATACATGTTATTGATGTGTACCTTACTAATGCTCGTAGTAGCACCTGGGTATTTGATACTGGTTCTGTTGCTAATATTTGCAACTCGAAACAGGGACTACGGATTAAGCGAAGATTGGCTAAGGACGAGGTGACGATGCGCGTGGGAAACGGTTCCAAAGTCGATGTGATCGCGGTCGGCACGCTACCTCTACATCGACCTTCGGGATTAGTATTAGACCTAAATAATTGTTATTTGGTGCCAGCGTTGAGCATGAACATTATATCTGGATCTTGTTTAATGCGAGACGGTTATTCATTTAAATCAGAGAATAATGGTTGTTCTATTTATATGAGTAATATCTTTTATGGTCACGCACCCTTGAAGAGTGGTCTATTCTTATTAAATCTCGAGAGTAATGATACAAATATTCATAATGTTGAAGCAAAAAGATGCAGAGTTGATAATGATGGTGCAACTTATTTGTGGCACTGCCGTTTAGGTCATATCGGTATAAAGCGCATGAAGAAACTCCATACTGATGGGATTTTGGAACCACTTGATTATGAATCGCTTGGTACTTACGAACCGTGCCTCATGGGCAAGATGACTAAAACACCATTCTCCGGTACTATGGAGAGAGCAACAGATATGTTGGAAATCATTAATACAGATGTATGCGGTCCGATGAATATTGAGGCTCGTGGCGGATATCGTTATTTTCTCACCTTCACAGATGATTTAAGCAGATATGGGTATATCTACTTAATGAAACATAAGTCTGAAACATTTGAAAAGTTCAAAGAATTTCAGAGTGAAGTGGAAAATCATCATAACAAGAAAATAAAGTTTCTATGATCTGATCGTGGAGGACAATATTTGAGTTACGAGTTTGGTGTACATTTGAAAATTTGTGGAATAGTTTCGCAACTCACGCCACCCGGAACACCACAGCGTAATGGTGTGTCCGAACGTCGTAATCGTACTTTACTAGATATGGTACGATCTATGATGTCTCTTACTAATTTACCGCTATCATTTTGGGGATACGCTCTAGAGACGGCCGCATTCACGTTAAATAGGGCACCATCAAAATCCGTTGATACGACGCCTTATGAACTGTGGTTTGGCAAGAAACCAAAGTTGTCGTTTCTGAAAGTTTGGGGCTGCGATGCTTATGTGAAAAAGCTTCAACCTGATAAGCTCGAACCCAAATCAGAGAAATGTGTCTTCATAGGATATCCAAAGGAAACTATTGGATACACCTTCTATCACAGATCCGAAGGCAAGACTTTTGTTGCTAAATTCGGAAACTTTCTGGAGAAGGAGTTTCTCTTGAAAGAAGTGAGTGGGAGGAAAGTAGAACTTGACGAGGTAACTGTACCTACTCCCTTATTGGAAAGTAGTACATCACAGAAAACTGTTTCTGTGACACCTACACCAATAAGTGAGGAATCTAATGATAATGATCATGAAACTTTAGATCAAGATACTACTGAACCTCGTAGATCAACCAGAGTGAGATCCGCACCAGAGTGGTACGGTAATCCTGTTCTGGAAGTCATGCTACTAGATCATGATGAACCTACGAACTATGAAGAACCGATGGTGAGCCCAGATTCCGCAAAATGGCTTGAAGCCATGAAATCTGAGATGGGATCCATGTATGAGAACAAAGTATGGACTTTGGTTGACTTGCCCGATGATCGGCAAGCAATTGAGAATAAATGGATCTTCAAGAAGAAGACTGACGCTGATGGTAATGTTACTGTCTACAAAGCTCGACTTGTCGCAAAAGGTTTTCGACAAGTTCAAGGGGTTGACTACGATGAGACCTTCTCACCCGTAGCGATGCTTAAGTCTGTCTGAATCATGTTAGCAATTGCCACATTTTATGATTATGAAATTTGGCAGATGGATGTCAAAACTGCATTCCTGAATGGATTTCTGGAAGAAGAGTTGTATATGATGCAACCAGAAGGTTTTGTCGATCCAAAGGGAGCTAACAAAGTGTGCAAGCTCCAGCGATCCATTTATGGACTGGTGCAAGCCTCTCGGAGTTGGAATAAACGCTTTGATAGTGTGATCAAAGCATTTGGTTTTATACAGACTTTTGGAGAAGCCTGTATTTACAAGAAAGTGAGTGGGAGCTCTGTAGCATTTCTGATATTATATGTGGATGACATATTACTGATTGGAAATAATATAGAATTTCTGGATAGCGTAAAGGGATACTTGAATAAGAGTTTTTGAATGAAAGACCTCGGTGAAGCTGCTTACATATTGGGCATTAAGATCTATAGAGATAGATCGAGACGCTTAATTGGACTTTCACAAAGCACATACCTTGACAAAGTTTTGAAAAAGTTCAAAATAGATCAAGCAAAGAAAGGGTTCTTGCCTGTGTTACAAGGTGTGAGATTGAGTAAGACTCAAAGCCCGACCACTGCAGAAGATAGAGAGAAAATGAAAGATGTTCCCTATGCTTCAGCCATAGGCTCTATCATGTATGCAATGCTGTGTACCAGACCAGATGTGTGCCTTGCTATAAGTCTGGTAGGGAGGTACCAAAGTAATCCAGGAATGGATCACTGGACAGCGGTCAAGAACATCCTGAAATACCTGAAAAGGACTAAGGATATGTTTCTCATATATGGAGGTGACAAAGAGCTCATCGTAAAAGGTTACATTGATGCAAGCTTTGACACTGATCCGGACGATTCTAAATCGCAAACCGAATACGTGTTTACATTAAACGGTGGAGCTGTCAGTTGGTGCAGTTCAAAACAAAGCGTCGTAGCGGGATCTACATGTGAAGCGGAGTACATAGCTGCTTCGGAAGCAGCAAATGAAGGAGTCTGGATGAAGGAGTTCATATCTGATCTAGGTGTCGTACCTAGTGCATCGGGTCGAATGAAAATCTTTTGTGACAATACTGGTGCAATTGCCTTGGCAAAGGAATCCAGATTTCACAAGAGAACCAAGCACATCAAGAGACGCTTCAATTCCATCCGGGATCTAGTCCAGGTGGGAGACATAGAGATTTGCAAGGTACATACGGATCTGAATGTTGCAGACCTGTTGACTAAGCCTCTTCCACGAGCAAAACATGATCAGCACCAAGACTCCATGGGTGTAAGAATCATTACTGTGTAATCTAGATTATTGACTCTAGTGCAAGTGGGAGACTAAAGGAAATATGCCCTAGGGGCAATAATAAAGTTATTATTTATTTCCTTTATCATGATAAATGTTTATTATTCATGCTAGAATTGTATTAACCGGAAACATAATACATGTGTGAATACATAGACAAACAGAGTGTCACTAGTGTGCCTCTACTTGACTAGCTCATTAATCAAAGATGGTTATGTTTCCTAACCATGAACAAAGAGTTGTTATTTGATTAACGGGATCACATCATTAGTTGAATGATCTGATTGACATGACCCATTCCATTAGCTTAGCACCCGATCGTTTAGTATGTTGCTATTGCTTTCTTCATGACTTATACATGTTCCTATGACTATGCGATTATGCAACTCCCGTTTGCCGGAGGAACACTTTGGGTGCTACCAAACGTCACAACGTAACTGGGTGATTATATAGGAGTACTACAGGTGTCTCCAAAGGTAGATGTTAGGTTGGCGTATTTCGAGATTAGGATTTGTCACTCCGATTGTCGGAGAGGTATCTCTGGGCCCTCTCGGTAATGCACATCACATAAGCCTTGCAAGCACTGCAACTAATATGTTAGTTGTGAGATGATGTATTACGGAACGAGTAAAGAGACTTTCTGGTAACGAGATTGAACTAGGTATTGGATACCGACGATCGAATCTCGGGCAAGTAACATACCGATGACAAAGGGAACAACGTATGTTGTTATGCGGTCTGACCGATAAAGATCTTCGTAGAATATGTAGGAGCCAATATGGGCATCCAGGTCCCGCTATTGGTTATTAACCAGAGACGTGTCTCGGTCATGTCTACATTGTTCCCGAACCGTAGGGTCCGCACGCTTAATGTTACGATGACAGTAATTATGATTTTATGCATTTTGATCTGCCGAAGTTAGTTCGGAGTCCCGGATGTGATCACGGACATGACGAGGAGTCTCGAAATGGTCGAGACATAAAGATTGATATATTGGAAGCCTATGTTTGGATATCGGAAGTGTTTCGGGTAAAATCGGGATTTTACCGGAGTACCGGGAGGTTACCGGAACCCCCCAGGAAATATATGGGCCTTAGTGGGTTTAGTGGAAAGGTGAAAGGGGCAGCCCAAGGTGGGCTGCGCGCCTCCCCCCTCCCCTAGTCCTATTAGGACTAGGAGAGGTGGCCGGCCCCCTCTATCTCTTTCCCCCTCGGGGAATCCTAGTCCAACTAGGATTGGGGGGGGAGTCCTACTCTCGGTAGGAGTAGGACTCCTCCTGCGCCCTCCTCCTGGCCGGCGGCCCCCTCCCCCTTGGCTCCTTTATATACGGAGGCAGGCGGCACCCCTAGACACACAAGTTGATCATTGAGATCGTTCCTTAGCCGTGTGCGGTGCCCCCTGCCACCATATTCCACCTCGATCATATCGTTGTAGTGCTTAGGCGAAGCCCTGCGTCGGTAGAACATCAAGATCGTCACCAAGCCGTCGTGCTGACGGAACTCCTCCCCGAAGCTTTGCTGGGTCGGAGCCCGGGGATCGTCATCGAGTTGTACGTGTGCTAAGAACTCGGAGGTGCCGGAGTAACGGTGCTTGGATCGGTCGGATCGGGAAGAAGACGTACGACTACTTCCTCTACGTTGTGTCAACACTTCCGTTGCGATCTACAAGGGTACATAGATCATACTCTCCCCCTCGTTGCTATGCATCACCATGATCTTGCGTGTGCGTAGGAAAATTTTGAAATTACTACGTTCCCCAACACTACAAGGTTTGGGGGTGACTTGATCTGAAGTCTCATGATCAATATCATAAGCTTCCACTTCAATTGGTGTAGGTGCCACGGGAACAACTCTTTGTGCCCTGCTATACACTAGTTGAAGTGACGGTTCAATTACCTCATCAAGTCTCCACCATCCTCCCACTCAATTCTTTCGAGAGAAACTTTTCCTCGAGAAAGGACCCGATTCTAGAAACAATCGCTATTGCTTTCGGATCTGAATTAGGAGGTATACCCAGCTGTTTTGGGTGTCCTATGAAGATGCATTTTATCCGCTTTGGGTTCGAGCTTATCAACCTGAAACTTTTTCACATAAGCATCGCAGCCCCAAACTTTCAAGAAACGACAACTCAGGTTTCTCCAAACCATAGTTCAAAATGGTTTCGTCTCAACGGAATTACGTGGTGCCCTATTAAGGTGAGTGTGGTTGTCTCTAATTCCTAACCCATGAAGGATAGTGGTAATTTGATAAGAGACATCGTGGTACGCACCATATCCAATAGGGTGCAACTATGATGTTCGGACACACCATCACACTACGGTGCTCCAGGCGGAAACAATTTCCACAGTGTCTTGTTTGTGTGCCAAACTCGTAACTCAGATATTCATTTCTATGATCATATCATAGACATTTTATCCTCTTGTCATGAAGATCTTCAACTTCACTCTGAAATTACTTGAACCATTCAATAATTCAGACTTGTGTTTCATCAAGTAAATATACTCAGTATCTACTTAAATCATCTGTGAAGTAAGAATATAACGATATCCACTGCGTGCCTCAGCACTCATTGGACTGCACACATCAAAATGTATTACTTCCAACGAGTTGCTTTCTTGTTCCATCTTACTGAAAACGAGGCCTTTCAGTCATCTTGCTCATGTGGTATGATTTGCATGTCTCAAGTGATTCAAAATCAAGCGAGTCCAAAGATCCATCAACATGGAGCTTCTTCATGCGTTTAATACCATTGTGACTAAAATTGCAGTGCCACAAGTATGTGGTACTATCATTACTATCTTATATCTTTTGGCATGAACATGTGTATCACTACGATCGGGATTCAATAAACCATTCATTTTAGGTGCAAGACCATTGAAGGTATTATTCAAATAAACAGAGTAACTATTATTCTCTTTAAATGAACAACTGTATTGCGATAGACATAATCCAATCATGTCTATGCTCAACGCAAACACCAAATAACAATTATTTATGTTTAACACCAATCTCGATGGTAGAGGGAGCGTGCGATGCTTGATCATATCAACCTTGGAAACACTTCCAACACATATCGTCAGCTCACCTTCAGCTAGTCTCCATTTATTCCGCAGCTTTTATTTCGAGTTACTAACACTTAGTAACCGAACCGGTATCTAATACCCTGGTGCTACTAGGAGTACTAGTAAAGTACACATTAACATAATGTATATCCAATATACTTCTATCGACAACCTTCTCATCTACCAAGTATCTAGGGTAATTCTGCTCCGGTAGCTGTTCCCCTTATTACAGAAGCACTTAGTCTCGGGTTTGGGTTCAACCTTGGGTTTCTTCATTAGAGCAGCAGCTGATTTGCCGTTTCATGAAGTATCCCTTCTTGCCCTTGCTGCCGGGGAAACTGATCCACGAACACCTATGGGACCGGCGGACCGGGTCCCTTTCGGTTCGGCGGGGGGCGGAGATCGCACGAAGAGCAGATCAAGGCGAAGCACGCGAGCCGTTTACCCAGGTTCGGGCCGCACGGATGCGTAAAACCCTACTCCTGCTTTGTGGATTGTATTGAGTTCTTGCTCGGGAGCGCGGAGTGCTATAGTACACACCAGCAGCTAACGAGACCGAGCCTGAATGAGTGTCCCCCCCTACATTCCGCATGGGCCTCCTTTTATATGCTCAAGGGGTCACCGACAGGTGGCAACGTAGACAAGGGCAAAAATGGAAAAGGTGTTGCGGTTGGTACAACTACTTGTACAGTGTATCATACCTAATCCTGACGGCAGGGGACAAGGGCATTAAATGCCCATCTGCGTCGCCCAAATAGTGCAAAAAGGGACCGCCAGGGACGCCACCGCTTGCCACGATGGCAATCTTGTTAGCGCCGCTTGCCACCGCTCACCGCTGACTGCACAGCCTCCCGCCACGTATGCCTGGAAGGGTCCCAGAGCGACACGTTGGTGGATGTGCTGGAGCGCGGATACAGAGTGGTGGCTTGCCGCGGCTAGCGCCTTGCCGCGGTCGTTGTCTTGTCACGTCCGGGAGCTTGTCGCTCACCGGGCCTTGCCGGGACGCGTGGCACGTCGCGGCAAGTTCCTTGAGATGCCTTGGTTGGCCTTCCCGGCAAGCTCCTCTTGCCGGGGTCTTGTATGCCTTGGTTGGCCTTCCCGGCAAGGTCCCCTTGCCGGGGTCTTGTCTCCATGGCTTAAATACTTTGTTCTTGAATGGCTCCAGAGGAACCACGGAGGACCTTGGCGGTCGCCCGGCAAGCCTTGCCGCGGGATGCTGCGACTGCCCGTGCACAAGTTCGGGATACTAGGGTACCCCTACTCTAGTACACCGACAGGAGCCCCCGGGCCTGGGCCATACACGGTGCCGAGCGTTGTTGGGCCAGGCCCAAAACAGGGCACGGGCACGCGCGGCCTAGGTTACGCCGTATCTTTCTCCGTATCCACCGCGCCCTCCCCGAACGGCACGTGTCGAATGCGGCGTCGTGGGAGAGATCGTGGGTGGTTTCTTTATTCGGAAATGCGGAATGTCCGCCCCCTCCCTCTTTATAAGCAGGGGAAACAAGGGCATTACGCCGATCCGTCAGTTGCTACTCCAATCTCAGAAATCTCCGCCGCTCCCCCGTCTGAAGAGAGCAGCGCTCCGCCCCCCATCGCCACCAGCACCACCAACGCCGTCGTCCTCCTCCACCACTTCCGCCATTGCTCCGAAAGCCGACAAGGGGAAGGTCGTGAAGTCGGGCGAGGCGCAGCGGCTCGCAGCGCTGCGAAAGGAGCGGGCAATCTTCCCCCCCAAACTCGCCGTGAGGGAGCTGAGGGAGTACTACTACCTCTTCTGGTCGACGGAGACGCGGGCGCACCCGCGCACGAAGGTACTCCCCGCCGCCGCCTGGAAGATGGCTCCAAACGGATACCCTTTCTTTGCCTTGTTCTTCTACTGCGGGCTCTGCCCGCCCTTCTCTGATTCTTCTGTGATATCATGAGCACCTACGGGTTCTGCCTCCTTGACTTCACCCCCAATGTCGTTCTGACCATGGCAGTTTTCGCACATCTCTGCGAAAACTTTGTCGGAGTCCATCCCAACGTAGCTCTTTTTCGCCATTTCTTTATGCCCCAAGTAGAGAGAGGAGAGCCTTTATCCGGCGGAATCGCCTGGATCTCAAGGGCCGGCAAGAAAGAAGCTTATCTGGAGGGAGAGCTCCGCGGCAAGTGGGAGGAATGGAGAGCAGACTGGTGCTGGGTTGTCGAGGAGAACCCGCAGCCATTTACCGCCCGGCGCCAAACCCCAGTAGTGCGCGGCAGCGATTGGAGCAACGTGGCCCTGGAAGATGCTAGGCTGAAGATAGCCGTCGCCCGGATCCAACGCCTCAGGCTTGCCGGGCTTACTGTAGGCGCTGTTGGAGCAGATTTCCTTCACCGCCGCATCGCCCCCCTGCAGGAGAGGGGGAGACCCGCATGGGAGTTCAAGAATGCGGCGGATATCATGAGGCTGCGTCCGGGCCTCAACTATAACTTCACTGTTCTGGAGCTCAACGCGATGCTCCAGGAGCTGTTCAAGTACGACCCTGAGCATCCCGAAGTGTTCAGGTTGCCGCAGGGCGTCGTTCCGCTGTGCAACAACTCCTCGCTCGACCGCATCCGTGCAATGATGCAGCTGTGTGATTCGCATGGAATCGTGCCAACTTGGCAAGAGCCAGAAGACGTCGTCGTGCAGGAGTTCTTTGACGGCCTGGTAGAAGTGCCGATCCGCTTCGACGAGAAGGATGGCCTCACCCGCGACACCACCGAGCAAGAGTTGCAACGCATCGCCACCAGGCTGGAAGAGGCGGCGGCAGCCGCAGCCACGGGCGAGTTCGGATTCACCTTGGAGGAGGCAGATGCAGCCGAGGTGGCAAGTCGTGCAGAGCGAGAAGGGCTCGCCGGCAAGAAAGAGCTTGCCGGGCGAGACGCCGAGTCGAGAGAGCCCGCCAAGGACACGAGCGGCTCGTTGGAGATCAACTCCTCTTCCTCCTCGTCTTCGGGCAGCTCGCCGCAAGCAAAGCCTCCATCTCCACCAAGAAGGCGTCTCCGCAAGGCCGGAGATGCAACGGAGCGGCAGACGGGTCAACAGCCGCCGCGCCGCGCGACACGCTCCACCGCGGCAAGCACTGTTGCCGCGGGAGCGCCTCACGTTGCCGCGGCAACTGGAGCGGGGTCTTCCCAGACCACCGCTTCTGCTCCTACTGCTTCTCACGCCGTGGGGGCAACCAGAGCGGGGACGTCTCAGACCACCGCCACTGTTCCCGCCAAGCGGCCAAGGGAATCTACTCCTCCGCCTTCCCGCACCGGACGGGAGCCGGACTTCGACTTCTCCGTGTTCAGCTCCGACGAGGAAGAAGAAGACGAGTAAGATTCACTTGTTATATTTGTAATTCTTCAGTCCTCGCTGTTTTGTCTTGTATCTCATTTGCCTTGCTCCGAACTCATTCCTTTTCAGGACGCTGGCCCAGAGAGCAGCGAAGAGAGCCAAGATCCCGGTGATCAACATTGATGATGAGCCCACCGCGTCAGAAGAGGGTGCGCCCGAGGTCACCTTGCCGGATCCGGCAACTGTTCTCCAGAGCAGCCCCCAGCATAAGCATATGGTTCGCTTTCCGCTGTTAGGCGCGCATGGATACTCTTGCTTTGCTAACATCTGACTGTCGGTTTGTGTAGGAGCAGAGCAGCCCCACCAGGAGCGCCCGGAGACCGCCCCTGGCATGCTATCTGCTTCGACTACACCGCCAAGGGAGGGTTCTCCGGCAAGGGACTCCGGCAAGGGGGAGGTCTCCGGCAAGGGAGAGGTCTCCGACAAAGGACAGCACCAGCGGCCCCCCGATGGCGGAGACCACGATTGCAGAACCCGGTGCCGGTAATCCTCTTGCTTCAAAACTTCCATTGGGTTCTTCTTCTTTTGATCTTCTTTTCTTTTCTTTTGGATATTTGCTTGACTCTTCTCCCCTTTCCGGCCGTCAGACCCATCTGCTGCGGAGCCGATGGAGACCGAGGTTGCCGCCGCCGACGAGGCCGCCAAAGCTGCCGCCACAGCAGCTGGCGAGGGGTCTGGCGATCGTACTGATGGCCCTGAGGCCGCAGGAGCGCCAGGCGCTACGCCGACCGCCAACCCTTCCGCCATTGCCGCAGCGCCGGGCTCCGAAGAGCCCCAGCCAGGCATCTACTTGAAGGCCGGCGATGGCGTCTTCATCAACCTCCCCTGCGCGTCAAGCTCCAGGGCGCTGGTCGAGGGAGAGAGCTTCGACGGAGAGGTGCTCGCCTCCGCTGGGCTGACACTGGTTGACGCGCCGAGCAGCAGCGGCAGCAAGCCTGAGCAGGAGCGGCTGCTGCGGAAGCTGTTGTTGCTCTACCGCGCGCGGCAAGCCAAGCTGGAATCCCGCGAGGCGCTTGTCGCGAAGGCGGGAGTGGACATCGAGAAGCGCGCGGAGGAGCTCGGGGGTTTTCACCGGGAAGCTCTCCGGTCCCTGGCAGAGGAGCGGGAGCAACTCGCCGAAGCGCAGAAGGCCTTCTTCCTCGAGAGGGCCGAAGTTGAAGAGCAACAACGGCTTGCCGCTGAGAGGCTGTCTGCGCAGGAGGGCGAGCTGGCGCAGCGGAAAGTCAACCTCGACAGCCACGAGGAGGAGCTTGCCGCGCGTGAGAAAACATTCGGCGGAGCTCTCCAGCAAGCAAAGGATGCTGCGGCAGCTGCCGAGGCCGCCAAGAAGGAGCTGGAGACGAAGGTGGCGCAGCTGGAGGCCGATCTCAAGGCGAGCGGTGAAGAGCTTGCCGCGCCCAAGAATGAGTGGGAGAAGGACGCCCACAGCCTCTCAGAGCTGCAGGCTCGTCTTGCCGAGAAGGGCAAAGAGCTTAGCGCCGCCAAGGACTCCAACGCGGATCTTGAGTTGAAGCTGACTGCTTTGACCAAGACGCTGGACGGCGCCAAGGAGCAGGAGGCGGCCTTGAAGGAGGAGGTCAAGGCCGGCAAGGCGCTGCTGGAGAGTGATGCCGCCGCCCAGAATGCTTTTAAGGAGACCGTGGAGCACTGGATGGAGGGGCTCGTGAATGTTGCCGCAGATATTGATAGGGAGCTGGCGCAGCTGGGGATGGCGGATCTCGGGTATCCCTCCGACAAGAACCTCCAGCCCAGCGCCAAGCTCACCTTGTTCTTCAAAGGCGTGGCGATGGCCCTCCAGCGACTCCGGGAAAGGATCCCAAAGCAGCTGGCCGACGAGTCGCGCAAGATCTACGCGGGAGCTCTTCAAAAGGTGCTGGTGAAGGTGGCCTTCCGCAATCCCGGCCTCAACCTCACCAACGTCCTCAAGACCTTGCCGCCGGATGCTAATCTGGAGGCGCTCAAGACCCTTGTCGCACCCATTGTGGACAAGGTGAGCGGGATCAAGAGGATCGAGGGCGATCGCGCAGACTAGGCCGCCCGTTTTCTTCTTTTCTTGTCGCTGCTGGTCATGTTATGAGAACAACCTGTTAGAGCCGCGACAAGCTATCTTGTAATATAACTCTGTTTTGGGTAGTGATTGCTATGTTATCTCCTTTACTTAATTCCTTCCTTTGTATGTTTTTGCCCTACGCTTTTAGGGAACTTGCCGGTGCAGGCACCTTAGCCGCGAGTGCTGAGTGCGGGACGTCAGCAGCCTGCTGGCGGTGCCGCTACCGACAAGAAACCTTGTCGCAACTAGTTGCAGCTCACTTAAGTTGCTGAGCGAACTCGAAACAAAGTAAGGGCGCGACTAGCTGCGAGGCATCTAGTCGCAGCTCACTTAAGTTGTTGAGCGGACTCGAAACAAAGTAAGGGTGCAACTAGCTACGAGTTGGTTCCTCCGCGCACAGGTTTTCCATACAAAGTACGGTCTTTCAAGGAAGATAACTTAAAAATTTAAAAATCTGATTGCTCAAACTTTGGCAACTTATCTTTTCTGTTGTTTGCTTCCCGGTAAGACGAAGCTTTCTTGAACGATGCCTGTTCCATACCATTATCTTCTCCTTTCCCCCCCGGCAAACTTGTGCGCGAGGGAACCTTCCTTTCCTTGACAAGAAGAGAAAATAAAGATATGGAGCCTTATGGCTCGTTGTTGCTTACCGGGGGTAGGTGCTGCACAAAGTGTCAGATAATACATGCAAAAAATAGAAAGCATGAAATTGACAAGATGTGCGAAGCACATGAGCTTTACTTATGCACGGGGTCTGCGCCCGGCTTTGTACAAAGGATTACATGCAACTGCGGCAAGACTTGTACAAAAGGTGGTTGCCGGAACAGGTTCCGGCAACCGCGCCTTACGGGTAAAACTTACGAAGATGTTCAATGTTCCAGGAGTTGCTCACCGGAAAGCCATCTTCGGTCTCAAGGCGGACAGCGCCAGGCCTAGTGACTCGTTTCACCCGGTAAGGGCCTTCCCACTTCGGCGTCAACTTGTTGGAATTCTTGGCGGACTGAACGCGCCGAAGAACAAGGTCGCCTTCCTCGAGACTTCTGGCGTTAACTTTGCGGCTATGGTAGCGGCGCAAAGCTTGCTGGTAGCGAGCAGCTCGCACAGCAGCCTGAAGACGGTCTTCCTCAAGGAGCAGCGCGTCATCTTGTCGTAGCTGCTCTTGCTCAAGCTCATCGTAAGCGAGCACTCGAGGTGACCCGTATACGAGTTTTGTGGGGAGAACTGCCTCTGCTCCATAGACTAGAGCGAAAGGTGTCTGGCCAGTGGCTCGATTTGGCGTCGTCCTGATCGACCAAAGAGCCACCGACAGCTCCTCAATCCAGTTTCTTCCGCACTTGTGCAGCCTGTCGAAAGTCCTGGTCTTGAGCCCTCGCAGCACTTCAGCATTTGCCCTCTCCGCTTGACCGTTGCTTCTTGGGTGAGCAACAGAAGCGAAGCAGACCTTGGCGCCAAGATCTTGGACGTACTGCATGAAGGTGCGGCTCGTGAATTGCGTACCGTTGTCGGTGATGATCCTGTTAGGGATCCCGAAGCGGCAAACAATCGATCTGAAGAACTTGACTGCTGACTGTGCTGTCACCTTCCTCACTGGTTCCACTTCCGGCCACTTTGTGAACTTGTCGATTGCAACGTACAAGTACTCAAAGCCCCCGACAGCTCGGGGAAAGGGGCCGAGGATGTCGAGCCCCCAGACCGAAAATGGCCAGGATAAAGGGATCGTCTGGAGAGCTTGAGTTGGCTGGTGAATCTGCTTGGAATGGAACTGGCACGCTTCACACTTGGTTACTTGTGCAGTTGCATCCTGGAGGGCTGTCGGCCAAAAGAAACCTTGCCGGAATGCTTTGCCGGCAAGTGCTCTTGCGCCAATGTGGTGACCACATATGCCTCCATGTATCTCTGCCAACAGCTTTTGTCCGTCTTCCCGGTGAATACACTTCAATTTCACACCGTTGAGTCTTCTTCTGTACAGTGTGTTCTCGACAAACTGGTACATACTTGACTGACGGGCTACTCTTTCCGCTTCTTCTTGCTCTTCGGGAAGTTCTCCTGTCTGAAGGAAACGGACAATGGGCTGCGCCCATGCTGGAGCTTGTGGCTCGACAACAAGGACTAAAGGCACACCTGCTGCTGCGGGAACATCCGCTTCTACGGCGAGAACCTGTGGCTCTGCCGGAGCTTGATGTTCCCCGACAAGCTTGCCGGAGCAAAACTTGTCGGGAGCTTCTGCTTCAACGGAACAAACCCTAGGGCTTGCCGGAGCGGACTGCTCCTCAGCACTGGGCACATCTGCTGCTGCGGGAACATCCGCTTCTACGGCGAGAACCTGCGGCTCTGCTGGAGCTTGACGTTCCCCGGCAAGCTTGCCGGAGGAAAACTTGTCGGGAGCTTCTGCTTCAACGGAACAAACCCTAAGGCTTGCCGGAGTAGACTGCTCCTCAGCACTCTTGGTGTTGATCTTAGGGACCTTCTTGGCGGCGGCTTCGGGAAGCTCTGCCGGAAAATAGTCACCAGAAATCAACTTCCTCTTGTTGCTCTGTCCAGTTGATGGCGTTACGGACGGTCGAGTCAGCTTGAGCACAAAGATCCCTGGTTCCACAGGTAACTTAAGTGCGGCGCACTTTGACAGGCCATCGGCAATGTCGTTCTCAGCTCTTGGAACATGTTCCATCTGCAGGCCGTCAAAGCGCTCTTCTAGCTTTCTCACTTCATCGACGTAGGCTTCCATCAACGGACTCTGATAGTTCTTGTTCACTTGGCGGACGACAAGCTGCGAGTCACCCCTGACAATGAGCTTCTTGATCCCAAGGTCTGCCGCGATCCTGAGACCGGCAAGCAAGCCTTCATACTCTGCAGTATTGTTTGTTGCTTGCTCCTTCGGAAAGTGCATCTGGACTACGTACTTGAGGTGCTCTCCGGTGGGTGCGACAAGCAGCATGCCAGCACCGGCGCCTTGCAGCGAGAAGGCACCATCAAAGTACATCAGCCACTCTTTGCTTGCTTCCTCGACGGGGATGCTCTTTTCTGGAATTTCTTCATCTGTTGTTGGCGGCCACTCTGCTATGAATTCTGCCAATGCTCTGCTTTGGATAGTTGAAGTGCTTTCAAACTTGAGGCCAAAGCTTGACAGTTCCAGTGCCCACTCAACAATCCTGCCTGTCGCTTCTGGATTCTGTAGTATCTTCTTCAGCGGAAAGCGAGTGACAACTGTGATCTCATGTGCTTGGAAGTAATGGCGCAGCTTTCTCGAGGCCATGAGAAGGCCGAAAAGCAATTTCTGCACACCAGAGTACCTTGACCTAGCCCCCTGCAGAAGGGAACTGACAAAGTAAACTGCGCGCTGCACCATTCTCTTCTGTATCTCTTCGCGTGCCTGCGCAGATCCATCCTTGCCGGGACCAGAGCTTGTCGGGGAAGCCCCCTGCTTGTCGCTGGACGCGCTTGCCGTGGTTGCTGGCTCATCATCTGCCTCCCTCTCCGCAACTAACGCAGCACTAACCACTTGATTGGTTGCCGCTAAATACAGCAGCAACTTCTCTTGTGGCTTAGGTGCGACAAGTGTTGGAGTGGAGGACAGGTATCTCTTCAAGTCCTGCAGGGCAGCCTCCGCTTCCGGAGTCCATTTCATGGGACCTGCCTTTTTCAATATTTTGAAAAACGGCAGGGCGCGTTCAGCAGACCTAGAGATAAACCTGCTGAGAGCAGCCACGCAACCGGCAAGTCTTCGTACATCCTTGACGCGCTTTGGTGCTTCAATCTGCTCAATGGCCCTGATCTTGTCGGGATTGGCTTCAATTCCCCGCTGAGATACAAAAAATCCGAGAAGCCTGCCGGAAGGGACTCCGAACACACACTTCTCGGGGTTTAGCTTGAGGTTGATCTTGCGCAGATTTGCAAAAGTCTCGTCTAAATCTTGAATCAGAGTCGCCTTGTCTTTGCTCTTGACCACTATGTCAGCCATGTAGGCTTCCACATTTCTGTGTATTTGGGGCTCAAGAGCGACATGGACTACCCTTGCAAATGTTGAACCAGCATTCTTTAAACCGAAAGGCATCCGTATAAAACAGTACGTGCCACATGGAGTGATGAATGCGGTTTTCTCCTCATCTTCTTCTGCCATGAAGATCTGATGGTATCCTGAGTAAGCATCAAGAAATGAAAGCAAGTCACATCCGGCCTTGGAGTCAACAATCTGGTCAATGCGCGGCAAGGGAAATGGGTCTTTGGGACAAGCTTTATTAACATCGGTAAAGTCGATACAAAGCCTACATTTCCCGTTTGCCTTGTGCACGACTACAGGATTGGCCAGCCATGTAGGATGGAGCACTCCTCTGACAAGGCCTGCTGCTTCCAACTTCTTGATCTCTTCTGCGATGAATTCTTGGCGCTCCACTGCTTGCTTCCTGGCCTTCTGCTTGACGGGCTGCGCATGAGGATAGACGGCAAGATGGTGCTCAATTACTTTCCTGGGAACACCGGGGATGTCAGACGGTTGCCACGCAAACACGTCGACATTCACCTGCAGGAAAGCAATGAGCGCGCTTTCCTATTTAGGGTCGAGAGTGGCACTGATGGTGAAGGTACCACCAGTGCCGTCCTCCTTGGCGGACACCTTCTTGGTCTCTGGCGGAGCTGCCATTGCCTTCTTACACTTGCCGGTGGAGCTCGATGGTGCGTCCTCGACGGCAGCGCAGCACTTCAAAGAGGTGCGCTTGCCGGAGTTGGCATCAGAACTCTTGCCGGACTTGGTCTTCTTCTCCCCCCCCCCGGGAGCTTCACCAGCAAGTGACTTGCGATCTACTGCGGCTGCCACTTCCCGGTAGATCTTGTCGGCGCAGATAAGAGCATCCTTCTTGTCGCCAGGGACAGAGATGACACTTATCGGGCCTGGCATCTTCAGCATGTTGTATGCATAGTGAGAGGCTGCCATAAACTTGGCGAGTGCTGGACGGCCGAGTATTCCATTGTAAGGCAATGGAAAATCGGCAACGTCAAAAGTGACCCTCTCAGTCCTGAAGTTTAACTCGCTGCCAAATGTTACTGGCAACGTGACCTTCCCCTTCGGCTTGCTCCTTCCCGGGCTGATTCCTTGGAATGTGCCGGTCTCTTCAAGCTCGCTGTCAGGGATCTGGAGTTTCTGGAGTACAGCGGAGGAGATCAAGTTCAAGCGGGCCCTGCCGTCAACTAGCATCTTAGTGACCTTGAGGTTGCGGATAGTTGGTGAAACCAACATCGGCAAGCACCCGACCGCAGTTATGCGATCAGGGTGGTCCTCAATATCAAAGATGATAGGCGTGCTGGACCATTTCAGAAGCTTGCGTGATTTGACAGGTGGTTTTGCTGCATTGACTTCCCGCACCCACTGCTCGAGTTGGCGGTGCGAAGTATGCAGAGAAGCACCACCGTCAACGCACAAGACCTCTGTGGCTTTCTGAAACTCCTGCTCACTGGTCTCGACATCATCCATGTCTTCGTCGTCGTCGTCATCTTCATCCTTGTCGCAGCCACGGGGAGGTCTGTCTCCTTGCCGCTGCTTGGCCTTGCCGCGGCGTCCTCCCCGGCCGGCGCGCTTCTTGCTAGATTCTCCAGCGCTTCCTTGGGCCCTCTCCTTGTCGCGTCGCTCGTATTCAGCCTTTTGCTGCTGGACAAGCTGCTCGACCTTCTTGCAGCTCTGGAGGTCATGGCCCTTGGTGCGGTGGATCTTGCAGTACTGTTTGTCGGTGCCGTCCTGCTTGTCGGCGACCGCCACAGCCTGGCAGTTGGTGCATGCGGCAATCTCCTTGCCGGAGCTACCAGCTTTGGCTTTCTTGGCACCGCCTTCATTGCCGGACTGCTCAATGACTAGCACATCTTTGCCTTTATTCTTCCTGTTGTTCCGTCGCCGGTTTTTCTTCGCCGGGGCAGCATCCTCGCTGTCAGATCCTCCTGCTCCTGTATTCTCTCCGGGGAATTTCCTCCCTTCCTCAGCACGCGCACACTTGTCGGCCAGGGCATACAGCTCACTGACGTCCCTGATCTTGCACATCGCCATCTCCTCCCGCATCCTACGGTTACGCACGTTCTGATGGAACGCGCTGATAACCGCGGCAGGGTGGACATTTGGGATGTTGTGCTGTACACAGCTGAACCTCTGAATGTACTTGCGCAGGGGCTCTCCTTCCTTCTGGGCGAGCAGATGAAGGTCACTCTCATGGCCATGAGGTTTGTGGCCGCCTGTAAAGGCGCCGACAAACTGATGGCATAGGTCTGCCCAGGAGGATATGGAGTTGTCCGGCAAGTGCATGAGCCAGGACCTGACGTTAGGCTTGAGTGCCAGCGGGAAGTAGTTGGCAAGGATCTTGTCGTCCCGTCCCCCGGCAGCCTGCACCGCGATGGTGTAGACACTGAGGGACTCCGATGGATGCGACTTGCCGTCGTACTTCTCTGGTACGTCTGGCTTGAAATTCTTCTTGCTGGGCCACTGGACTTGCCGCAGCTCATGAGTAAACGCAGGGCAACCTACCACGTACGGCAAGTCACCTGGTTCCCCTGGCGCATGCATGTCGACAGAGGGCCCAGCGCGCTGGTCTGATTGACGCCGCGCTTCTCTTCGGCACTCGATGCGAGTACGAGCGTCTTCTTGCTGTCGTTCGTGAAGAACTTGGCGCTGATCGCGACGAGCTCGTGGATCTGACGACGCAGTGGAGTCGCTGTCGAGGTGGATCCGGCGAGTCGGCGATCTTGGCCTTCGGGGCGGGGAGTGCATGGTGGTTGCACCCCCACCGGTCTTGTCGCCACCGGCTCGTGTCTGGCTGACTTGCTGCGGCTGCGACGTACTCGGTTGCCGTGGAGTGTCGCCGTTGGCGAAGCCGATGAGACTCTGAATGGTGGCCCTCCAGTCGTCGATCTTATCTGCCGCTGGAGGGTAGTCTAGGAGCAGTTGAGCTCGCGCCAAAGCTTCTGCTGAAGTGGCGGGTGGCGGTGGCGAACGGTGCGAGGAGCGGGATATGCTCGGACTTCTAACTATGTTAGAAGGAGCAGTATCCCGTCCAGGCGACCGCGCCTCGCTCGTGCCGGCATGTTCGCGTGCATGCTGGTCTTGAGCACTCCGAGATCCACCAGCTCGATCTTGGTCCAGCAAACGCATCGTACCGTGAGTACCATGACGCTGCCGGTCCCGCGCCTCCTGAGATGGGCGCGGTGCATGTACGGACGCCGAGGTCTTGGAGTACGCCCGGTCGTTGCGGGAGCCGGCCACGCCGCCGATGAGCAGCGCAGCCTTGTCCTTGGACCTGGCAGCACCGTGAGCTCCCTCGTCGACGCCCGTCCTTCCGCCGGCGTCTACCCCACCAGCCGTTTGCCCCGGTGGTGGTGGGTTCGGCGCGGACAGAGCAGCCGCCTCCGAAGCCTTCTTCTTCGGCGGCATGTCGATGAAGATGATGAAGATCTAGCTCGTGTGAACGCCGGATCAGGTTCACACAACCTCAACACCCCCTACCTGGCGCGCCAAAGATGCCGGGGAAACTGATCCACGAACACCTATGGGACCGGCGGACCGGGTCCCTTTCGGTTCGGCGGGGGGCGGAGATCGCACGAAGAGCAGATCGAGGCGAAGCACGCGAGCCGTTTACCCAGGTTCACGCCGCACGGATGCGTAAAACCCTACTCCTGCTTTGTGGATTGTATTGAGTTCTTGCTCGGGAGCGCGGAGTGCTACAGTACACACCAGCAGCTAACGAGACCGAGCCTGAATGAGTGTCCCCCCCCCCCCTACGTTGCGCATGGGCCTCCTTTTATATGCTCAAGGGGTCACCGACAGGTGGCAACGTAGACAAGGGCAAAAATGGAAAAGGTGTTGCGGTTGGTACAACTACTTGTACAGTGTATCATACCTAACCCTGACGGCAGAGGACAAGGGCATTAAATGCCCGTCTGCGTCACCCAAATAGTGCAAAAAGGGACCGCCAGGGACGCCACCGCTTGCCACGATGGCAATCTTGTCAGCGCCGCTTGCCACCGCTCACCGCTGGCTGCACAGCCTCCCGCCACGTACGCCTGGAAGGGTCCCAGAGCGACACGTTGGTGGATGTGCTGGAGCGCGGATACAGAGTGGTGGCTTGCCGCGGCAAGCGCCTTGCCGCGGTCGTTGTCTTGTCGCGTCCGGGAGCTTGTCGCTCCTTGCCGGGACACGTGGCGCGTCGCGGCAAGTTCCTTGAGATGCCTTGGTTGGCCTTCCCGGCAAGCTCCTCTTGCTGGGGTCTTGTATGCCTTGGTTGGCCTTCCCGGCAAGCTCCCCTTGCCGGGGTCTTGTCTCTGTGGCTTAAATACTTTGTTCTTGAATGGCCCAGAGGAACCACGGAGGACCTTGGTGGTCGCCCGGCAAGCCTTGTCGCGGGATGCTGCGACTGCCCGTGCACAAGTTCGGGATACTAGGGTACCCCTACTCTAGTACACCGACACTTGCCCTTCTTGAAACTAGTGGTTTCACCAACCATCAACAATTGATGCTCCTTCTTGATTTCTACTTTCGTGGTGTCAAACATCGCGAATATCTCAAGGATCATCATATATGTCCCTGATATGTTATAGTTCATCACGAAGCTCTAGTAGCTTGGTGGTAATGACTTCGGAGAAACACCACTATCTCATCTGGAAGATCAACTCCCACTTGGTTCAAATGATTGTTGCACTCAGACAATCTGAGCACAAGCTCAACAATTGAGCTTTTCTCCCTTAGTTTGCAGGCTAAGATAATCATCGGAGGTCTTATACCTCTTGACATGGGCACGAGCCTGAAATCCCAATTTTAGCCCTCGAAACATCTCATATGTTCCGCAACGTTTCGAAATCGTCTATGGTGCCTCAACTCTAAACCGTTTAACTGAACTATCACGTAGTTATCAAAACGTGTATGTTAGATGTTCGCAACACCCACAGACGACGTTCAAGGTTCAGCACACTGAGCGGTGCATTAAGGACATAAGCCTTCTATGAAGCAATGAGGACAATCCTCAGTTTACGGACCTAGTCCGCATAATTGCTACTATCAACTTTCAACTAAATTTTCTCTAGGAACATATCTAAACAGTAGAACTAAAGCGTGTGCTACGACATAATTTGCGAAGACCTTTCGACTATGTTCAGGATAATTAAGTTCATCTTATGAACTCCCACTCAGATAGACATCCCTCTAGTCATCTAAGTGATTACATGATCCGAGTCAACTAGGCCGTGTCCGATCATCACGTGAGACGGACTAGTCATCATCGGTGAACATCTTCATGTTGATCGTATCTGCCATACGACTCATGCTCGACCTTTCGGTCTCTTGTGTTCCGAGGCCATGTCTGTACATGCTAGGCTCGTCAAGTCAACCTAAGTGTTTCGCGTGTGTAAATCTGGCTTACACCCGTTGTATGTGAACGTAAGAATCTATCACACCCGATCATCACGTGGTGCTTCGAAACGGTGATCTTTCGCAACGGTGCACAGTTAGGGGGAACACTTTCTTGAAATTTTAATGAGGGGTCATCTTATTTACTACCATTGTTCTAAGCAAATACGATGCATAAACATGATAAACATCACATGCAATCAAAAGTGACATGATATGGCCAATATCATTTTGCTCCTTTTGATCTCCATCTTCGGGGCTCCATGATCATCATCGTCACCGGCATGACACCATGATCTCCATCATCGTGTCTTCATGAAGTTGTCTCGCCAACTATTACTTCTACTACTACAGCTAACGGTTAGCAATAAAGTAAAGTAATTACATGACGTTTATGTTGACACGCAGGTCATAAATAAATTAAGACAACTCCTATGGCTCCTGCCGGTTGTCACACTCATCGACATGCAAGTCATGATTCCTATTACAAGAACATGATCATCTCATACATCACATATATCATTCATCACATCCTTTGGCCATATCACATCACAAAACACTTGCTGCAAAAACAAGTTAGACGTCCTCTAATTGTTGTTGCAAGTTTTTTACGTGGCTGCTATAGGTTGCTAGCAAGAACGTTTCTTACCTACACCAAAACCACAACGTGAATTGCCAATTTCTATTTACCCTTCATAGGGACCCTGTTAATCGAATCTGATCCAACTAAAGTGGGAGAGACAGACACCCGCCAGCCACCTTATGCAACTAGTGCATGTCAGTCGGTGGAACCGGTCTCAAGTAAGCGTACGTGTAAGGTTGGTCCAGGCCGCTTCATCCCATAATGCTGCCGAATCAAGATAAGACTAGTAACGGCAAGTAAATTGACAAAATCGACGCCCACAACTACTTTGTGTTCTACTCGTGCATAGAAACTACGCATAGACCTAGCCCTGATACCACTGTTGGGGAACATAGCAGAAATTCAAAATTTTCCTACGTGTCACCAAGATCTATCTATGGAGAGACCAGCAACAAGGGTAAGGAGAGTGCATCTACATACCCTTGTAGATCGCTAAGCGGAAGCGTTCAACAGAACGGGGTTGAAGGAGTCGTACTCGTCGTGATCCAAATCACCGGCACCTCCGCGTTCAACACACTTACAGCCCGGTGACGTCTCCCATGCCTTGATCCAGCAAGGAGAGAGGGAGAGGTTGAGGAAGACTCCATCCAGCAGCAGCACAACGGCGTGGTGGTGGTGGAGGAGCGTGGCAATCCTGCAGGGCTTCACCAAGCACCACGGGAGAGAAGAAGGACTTGGGAGAGGGGGAGGGCTGCGCCAAGACTTTGGTGTGGCTGCCCTCCAACCCCCCACATATATATAGGGGCAAGGGAGAGGGGGGGCCGGCCCCCTCAGATCCAATCTGAGGAGGGGCGGCGGCCAAGGGGGGTTGCCTTGCCCCCAAGGCAAGGGGGCGCCCCCTTTTTAGGGTTCCCCCAAACCCTAGGCGCATGGGCCCTAGGGGGGAGGCGCCCAGCCCACTAAGGGGCTGGTCCCTCTCCACATACAGCCCATAGGGCCCTCCGGGGCAGGTGGACCCTCCCGGTGGACCCCCGGAACCCCTCCGGTGGTCCCGGTACAATACCGGTAACCCCCGAATTATTCCGGTGATCATATGATGACTTCCTATATATAAATCTTTACCTCCGGACCATTCCGGAAATCCTCGTGACGTCCGGGATCTCATCCGGGACTCCTAACAACATTCGGTAACCACATACAAACTTCCTTTAATAACCCTAGCGTCATCGAACCTTAAATGTGTAGACCCTACGGGTTCGGGAAGCATGCAGACATGACCGAGACATTCTCCGTTCAATAACCAACATCGGGATCTGGATACCCATGTTGGCTCCCACATGTTCCACGATGATCTCATCGGATGAACCACGATGTCGAGGATTCGATCAATCCCGTATGCAGTTCCCTTTGTCTAGCGGTATTGTACTTACCCGAGATTCGATCGTCGGTATCCCGATACCTTGTTCAATCTCGTTACCGGCAAGTCTCTTTACTCGTTCCGTAACACATCATCCCATGATCAACTCCTTGGTCACATTGTGCACATTATGATGATGTCCTACCGAGTGGGCCCAGAGATACCTCTCCGTCACACGGAGTGACAAATCCCGGTCTCGATTCGTGCCAACCCAACAGACACTTTCGGAGATACATGTAGTGTACCTTTATAGCCACCCAGTTACGTTGTGACGTTTGGCACACCCAAAGTATTCCTACGGTATCCGGGAGTTGCACAATCTCATGGTCTAAGGAAGTGATACTTGACATTAGAAAAGCTTTAGCATACGAACTACACGATCTTGTGCTATGCTTAGGATTGGCTCTTGTCCATCACATCATTCTCCTAATGATGTGACCCCGTTATCAACGACATCCAATGTCCATGGTCAGGAAACCATAACCATCTATTGATCAACGAGCTAGTCAACTAGAGGCTTACTAGGGACATGGTGTTGTCTATGTATCCACACATGTATCTGAGTTTCCTATCAATACAATTATAGCATGGATAATAAACGGTTATCGTCAACAAGGAAATATAATAATAACTAATTTGTTATTGCCTCTAGAGCATATTTCCAACAGTCTCATCCTCAATCCAATGGTCAAGCAGAACGAGCTAATCAAGAAATCTTGAGGGGTATCAATCCAATGATCTACGGGTTACACGCCTTTCTTTATGGTGTATGGTGCAGAGGCGGTCCTGCCAAGTGACATCCATCATGACTCACCCCGTGTGGCGGCTTATGTTGAGGCAGACAACGAAAAGGCTCGGCAAGACGCACTTGACCTATTGGATGAAGAGCAAGACTTGGCAATAGCCTGCTCGGCGATTTACCAGCAAGACCTGCGCCGCTACCACAGCCGCCGGGTTAGGTCCAGAACCTTTCAGGAAGGCGACTTAGTTCTCTGACTCATTCAGGATCAATCTGACATGCACTAGCTATCCCCTCCTTGGGAAGGACCCTTTGTGGTCAGCAAGAATCTGAACAACGGGTCATACTACCTTATTGATGTTCGAGAGCACAAAGACTCACGTAAGTCGGAGGAGACCCGTCGGCCGTGGAATATTGCTCATCTTCGGCCTTATTATACTTGAGCCACCGGCTCTAATGTGTGTATATTTATACTATGTATATTACATAAAGCAATAAAGCAGGACCTCTGTCCTTTTTTCCACTCCCAAAAAAGGTTTATGTGTTTTCTTTGTTAGGTGGTGGAGATAACCAAGGAGAAGCGGATCATATCTGAATCTGGCTTTCCTTGGGTCCGGCTTATGATCATATCTGAATCTGGCTTTCCTTGGGTCCGGCTTATGATCATATCTGAATCTAGCCGTGATCACTTGGGGGCTTCCTGTTCAAACATAGGTCGTATTCGAACCAAAGAGAACATAGCTGTCGATACCCACTTGATCGGCATACTGCCAAACCCACTTGGGGGCTTCTTGATCATATTTGAATCATAGCTTAACCCCTTTGGGTCTGACATGGATCGTATTCGAATCAGCGTCATTAAACAACTCTTATGGTCACTTGGGGGCTTCCTATTCAAACATAGGTCGTATTCGAACCAAAGAGAACATAGCTGTCGATACCCACTTGATCGGCATCGTCACAGCCACTGGGGGCTAACAGATCGTATCCGAATCTTAGCTCAACCCCTTTGGAACGGTTCACTGATCATATTCGAATCAGAAACCCTTGAATTTTGTTCATCATATTTTACAAGTATCAATATTGGATATCTTGCGACCCTGTTGAAAATACAATGGAGTACATTGCAATCCTCCAGGATTAATATTGGCTACATCAGGTTGTTAAGTACCAGGTGAACTTTTATGTGCCAATTTTCAGGAGTTAAACTTACCCTCAGGGATTGGCTTATATAAACCGGAAAAGTAACCGTAAGCATCACAGGTATATCATTATGATTACGTCTATTAAGTTTAATCATAAGTTGGTTTTCCTGTAATTATTTGGTGTATATTCCGGGTTATCAGAAGCTTATGTGACCCTCAAAGCGATAAGTCGCCAAGGTTTTTTTTTCTGTTTGTCTTATGTGTAGGGCAATGCAAGACATTTCTGCAAGGACATAACAGATTCATATAAACTACGAAGTGCATAGTGACGGCGGCTTATGCAAGTATTAAGGGCCATAAGCATGCGCAAAGGCATAACAAAACTCAAAGTATTTTCTACTCTATTACAAGACTCCCCGAGTCTGAATGATGCGGCATTGTTTTTCTACAACGACATAAGCAGGTGGCGCCTGGCAATTTACTCTTGGGGTTGACCTGAAGCTTCTGGGTTATCCTTCTCCGCCTCTCCGCCGGCTGTTTTGTCCTGGAAGGATGATGAGGCCCAGTCAATGCCACTCAAGGCCTCAAACTCAGCTTCATCATCGATTAAACCAGTTGGGTTTACGTTAGGGGCAAAAGTGTGCTTACGAGTTGGAGGAACCAGGATGACTTCATGGTAATGAGGTGTTGGAATCCTCCGGTTCTCCCTATCGTAACCCGGCTGATATTTGGTCAGATCAGTGTCATTCCCAATAAGAGTAGCCACCGGGCGTATGTCTTTTACACAGGCGGTAAAGTCTGCCTCGTCAAATAAGGTGCCATCCTCGTTTAGACTCGGGTATCCAAGAGCGATGTCGGCCGGGTCTAGTTCTGGAATCCATGCTTTAGCCCAGCTCAACGCTGCTATAGCCCCGGCTCTCGCGGATGCCCGCCTTAGCTCTTGAACCCGCTGAGGGAGTACGGCAAGCCATTTCAGCACATCTTGAAGGAGATAAGGAACGTCATTAGATAAAGCCACAACGGCCAGAGCACGTTGTGACCCAGTGTAAAGTTGTTCCACCAGTGTATACACTGCCTTCAGCTTGATCAACATATTTTGCTTAAGGTTGGTACTCCTGGGGCCTATTTTGTTAAAGAGCATAAGGTAAACCGGAGAGAAGAATTAAGGTATTTATCAACGAAAGGTTTGCAGTATTTAAGTTTTCATATATTGATACTTACCAAAGATTGCTGAGACCATTTGAGATATCTGATCCTTTAAGCCGGATAGTTTGGTGTTTACTTCTGCAAGTGATGCTTCTGCTGTCTCGGCCCGGGTCACCAGTAAGGCTTTTTCGTCAGCCCAGATTTTCTTATCCGCTTCAAAATTCTTCTTCAACTTCTCTTGTTCAGAGACGCTGAATTCAAACTTGGAGTTGGCATTTTGAATTTCAAGTTCCTGGGCTGACAGGCGGCTCTTAAGGTCAACAATCTCCGATTCAAATTGACTTATGGTGGCCTGCATTATCCCGGGTTACAGTCAGAATCATGATAAATAATTTTAAGTCCCAAGCACTTTGCAAGCAAACATACTTGACACTTGGGGGCTAATGTGTATTGAAGCTTTCTAAATTATTAAGCCGGTCCTGGATATTAAAGTCCCAAGCATTTTGCAAGCAAAGATGCTTGGCACTTGGGGGCTAATGTGTATCGCAAGTCGAAGGTATTGTGTTACAGCTGGTTTAAATATTTCTTCTTTAAATCGGGCAAGCAGCTCTAACAATATTTCTAAGTCTACAGCATATTTATTCATAAGCAATAGACTTGGGGGCTGGTACGGTAAGTATGATTGAAAGTAAGGAAGCGTAAGTTATACCTCAGATTTTTGCTGTATTTGCTTCACCATGTCAATCTCCAGATCACGGCTGCTTTGCACCTGGTTGATGTAGCCCGAGACGATCTCTCCAATACTCAAATGAGTACAGTCGGTGATATCCATCTTGGCCTGCGTTCTAGCAACTCCTCTTTAGCCGAACACTTGGCAAGGACAGTGGGCCTGGCCGGTTCAACGAATTGAGCCTTGAGAAATTCCACTTCTGGGTCAGCCGTTTTAACCGGGCTAGGTTCTTCCGGGTTAACAGAACCATCAAGAATATCTTCAGCAGGTGGATCAGAAGTTGGTACTGAAGTATCCTGAGCTGGTTCAGATGGCGGTTGATGTGTGGGAGAGCCGGGAGCAGCTGTGCCCAGTTCCGATTCAGTCACCACAGGGTCTTGGGCCGGCTTATCTTTCTTCGTTTTCTTCCTGGGCTTCACTTGCACACTATGGACAAAGCGGAAGAATAAGTAAAGGAACATGATGAAGGAAAAACGTAAGGTAAATAATTGATATTACCCAGGGGCAGTCTTAAAAGCCGGCATGTTTGACCGCATAGACTCGCCGGATGAAGGAGATGTATCCTGATAATTGGAGTCAGATGAATTGAGAGGTTGACGGATTAGACCCGCCAAAGGTAAAAAAGGGGATAAGTCGGAGATAACCTCAGTCCGACGCTTCCGGGTTGTGTCAGGCAAGCCGGAGGAGAGCTCTGCATCCTTGCTGGTCCGGGTCTGCCTCCGGCTTTCAAATTGTTGTTGCTTCAAAAGAAAGTCAGGATCTTGGAAAGCCAAAGGGTGTGAAAATCTTACTTTCCGGGTTACTCTTCGAATTTTCTGACGCGGCCGAAGCTCGGAGTCGGAGGTGATTATAGTTACCTCTTCCTCGACGGGTTGGTTGTTCCCCGTGTCTTCCTGAAAAGAAGAATAATGTTAGTAAGGTAATGATAAAAGAGTAAGGGAAGTTGAAAGGTTACCTCTTCTTCGTTATCATCAGAGTCATCGAGCTGGAACATCTCTGAAGCACTTGGTTTTCTTTTCTTTGAAGTAGAAGGCCTGGTGGTTCTTTTTTCGGCCCTCTTTGCTGCCCGGGCTTGTTTGGCCGCCTCATGATCATACGGGACTTTCCAGAACTTGTCGTTTGCCTGTAAGGAGTTATAAGGGGGTATGAGTAAAAATAAGGTAAACATAATAAAAGGTGATCATTGAGGCTGATGACTTACTGCGGGGGCCGGGTTGTTCTTACAGAAGGGGAGTAAGCTGAAGGTATTATTCACCACAGTCCCCTCTTTCAACAGTGACTGGATCATAGCCTCGACCGTGTCATCTGGTAAATCAGCAGGGCTGTGACGCAACGGGTCATCCTTTTCCCCTGAATAAGTACACATTAAGCCGGGTCGGCGGATTAATGGAATCACCCGCCAGGTAATCCAGGTCCGGACCAAATCAATGCCGTCCAAACCATTGCCCAAAAGAGCCTTAATCTTCTTTATGGTGGGGGCAAGTGGAATACGTTCAGCGGGAGATAATTTGTCAGCCAATGGGTGGTTGGACTCTAAGCGCAGAGCGCGAAAACCGGGTAGCGAATTCTCACCAGTCGGAGAGGTATCTTGGCAGTAGAACCATGTTTGATTCCACTCTTTTGGATGGCTTGGCAGTTCTGCATAAGGAAAAAGGCAGTCTCTTCGCCGCTGGATCGAGATGCCACCGAGTTCCAGACTGGGCCCATTGGCACGTTCATTTTGCCGGTTCAAATAAAGCAGCTCTCTGAACAAGGTCAAATTTGGCTCTTCTCCAAGGTACACCTCGCAAAACACTTGGAAGTTGCAGAGATTCGACACGGAGTTGGGCCCGATGTCTTGAGGTCTGAGGTCAAAGAAATGCAAAACATCTCTGAAGAATTTTGACCCGGGTGGGGCAAAGCTCCGGTTCATATGATCCGTAAACACAATTACCTCCCCTTCTTTGGGTTGAGGTTTCTCCTCTGATGGGTTAGGAGCACGATAGGACATAATTTCCTTTTGGGGCAGATGGCCGGATTTCACAAACCCAGCTAAAGAGCTCTCTGTAACGGTGGATTCGACCCAGTTGCAGGTCACTGGGGGTTTGACAGCTTTGGGTGCCATTGTGTAAATTGAAGCCTACAACAAGATAAAGGAAATCTTCCGGTTTATTATAACCCGGAGAATAAGCATTATTGGGTTATTTAAGATGGCGGCTTAAGAAGGGGCCTAATGACATACAGGTAACTATGTGATAATGTTTAACAACTGCAGGTATTAAAGATGATTAAGGTTTTCTTAAGTCGCCAGAGGCAAGCGGTGTTAACAGCCGGTATTATTTTGAACCGGACATATGAACTACTATGGCGGAAACAGAGTCAACAGACGCAGTTTTTGGCAGTTTTTGGCTAAGTATGGAGCAAACAGGTGTCACAAATTGCAATTATTATTTTGGATCAAACGATGCTTTGGAAAGGAAAAATTTCTAGACCTAAAACAGTACAGGGAAGTTCATATACTCAAGGAGGGCTTCCAAAACAAGGAAATGAGATCTGTTTTCGTACAGAATAAGCACGAAACATCCTCCGCAACAGTTCTATGTGGTTTTTACGATCTGAGCAAGGTATTAGAGGTAAGAACTAGTGGAGGTTGCGTCAGGCGACGATGAACATCGACGAACTCGAGACAGTATTAATGCAGATCTGAGAAAGGGGGGAAAGAGAACTCACCGATGTGGAAGAACTGCGGAGGGTTGCCGTCGTTCTCTGATCAAGAAACAGGGTGATGCAGCGGCCTGAGTCGGTGAAGACGCGGTTTCGACGGTGGCGGCGGCGGAGCTCGAGCGGCAGAAAAGGGAGTGCGAGGAAGAAGACGACCGGAGGAAATGAAAAAGACCTAGGTCGCGCCTATTTATAAGGAGGGCCGACTGAGACGGCGCGAGAAACGAGGAGACCAAGACATCATTATCCAGCGGCCCCGACGCCTCGATTTTCGGGAGGGTCAGTAAAGGCAGAGATCCGTTAAAGATATGACAAAATAAAAAATGAGTTTTCTGAAAGATGACGTCACGATGATTTAACCCGGATCCAGATGATGATGTCACGGCGGGTTAAAACTTTTGCACAAGACAGAAGACTAAAGACCAGTTCAAAAGGTTTTCCAAAGATTGACATGAACCGGTTCAAATCAATCTGGGGCCTAATGTTGGGGATATAACTATTTGTGTAAGCCGTCCAGGAGGGGCCGGGTTACGCAAAGAGAGGCTCATCAGAAGCCCAAGACCAAGGCATGAAGCTGGCGGTTCACTAAAAGGCCTAAAGGCCCACAAGCGACTCTGAGGCCCGTAAAGATAAACCGCCATGATGGTATAACTTGTACTGTAAGGTAAAAGTAACTAGTCGCCGAGCCGGACACTGTTTATGAGCCGGCAGGGACTCTGTAAGCCACAGGGCGTCAACCCGTGTATATAAGGGGACGACCCGCCAGCGGCTTAGGGCAAGAAACAACTCACCGAGAGCCAGGCATAGCGTATCTCGCTCCCTGGTCATCGAAACCTCAAGCAATACCAACCCAACTAGACGTAGGCCTTCCTTCACCGTAAGGGGCTGAACTAGTATAAACCTCGCGTGTCCTTGTCCTGCTCACTACTAGGAAAAGGCCTACTAATGGAGCACCTAATTTGGCCATTAATGGCGCATCAGCGGTGCGCCATTAGTGCCACGCCATTAGTATATTTTACTAATGGCGCACCACTGGTGCGCCATTAGTATCTGGTATACTAATGGCGCACCTCAGATGCGCCATTAGTATATACAACAGTGCGCCATTAGTATGCCTCCCAGGGGGCCATGTATACCCAGGTGCTTTGGCATACTAATGGCGCACAACAACAGGATGCGCCATTAGTAACTTCGGCATACTAATGGCGCACTGCTTAATGATGCGCCATTAGTATCCTTTGGCATACTAATGGCGCACTATGATGTGATGCGCCATTAGTATGAATAGTAGTTTTTTTTATTTTTTAATTTTCTGTTTTTTGCACAGGTTACAAAATGTATAATTGGACAAAATATAGACAGCACACATCAACAACAGATTCATCGAATAAAATAGAAGATTAGTCTCTGAATACAATTCATCATTTTAGTCTCCGAATACAATTCATCATATTAGTCTCCGAATTGAAAAGACCGAACAAAGATAGAACATTATATTACAAGTCTCGAGACCGCGAGTTTGTCTTCACATTACATGTCGATATCAATCATCTAAACTACCATCACATAGAAGAGAGTTGCGGTCATCACAATGAGCATCATCACGATGAAACTCGTCTTCATCCGGTTCCTCCAACGCTCCCTCCCCTCTCCCGCTAGATAGCGGGCGTATCTAGATTCGGCCTCAGCCCTAGTGGTGTACCCTTTGTAACTGTTACCGCTGAATCGGTGAACCTGTCTCCGACACTCCTCCCAGTCGTTGTAGACTCCGGGAACCTTACCCTTGTACACGACATACCACGACATCGCTATGCAGTAGCCAAACGAAACGTTAGTACCAATTCACAGACAATACATAAGCAACATATAAGTATGCAACAGAACGATCGGAAGAGAAAAGCAAAACATTAATAGCATCGATTACATCTAAGTTGAACGACTCTCGAAACCAAAGAGACATACTACAAGTTCATTAAAGTTTAATTACAACATATGAGCCAATCGATGTTTCAGAACTAGACACAACATCACTGTTTTCGACTCGACTCAAGGGACCGGAGCGTGGATGAAGCCGCCGTCTATCGTGGGAGTCATGAAACAACGGGCGTTGTCAGCCTGCATTTGTAGGATTGTGTCGATGTCACTGTTGGACGGTTGATTTCTGAGGTAGAACTGCCCCGAGGTACGAAGGACATCTTGATGGATGATTTCCGCAAACTCCGACTGGATGCGAAAGAATTCTTGTCTGATGTCCGCGTCCTGGATTGCCGACACGCTCGCGGCCCAATCTTTGAGTCTACTCGGTAGCAGAAGTTGATGATGGTCCCGTACGATCGCCCGCATGTGATGGATGGCGTAGTAGGCACCCTTCTGACCGCCAGTTGGCTGCTTGACGCAGCAAAACGTCGTATTGTGGGAGAACACGTGCTTGCCGTACTTACGAATAGGCCTGGTGAAGGTGCCTCCAGATTCGACGTAGCCGGGGAGAACATCATCAAGAACCTTCTTGACATTTGTGTAGTCTACGTTCAACTGACGGTCTGGATCGAAATATGTGGCCATGGAATATTTGGGGCTTAGGAGGATGAGCGTGCAATGTGTGTCACTGCAGAAAACATGGAATGTTAAAAGAAAAACGATCAAAATCTAAGAATTCATATGTTACGGGGCGGTTGAGGGGAGGACTTACTCGGGAAAGTAAGGCACGAGGAAGTTATCCTTATCTTGGTTTGCCAGAATGACACCTTCGAGGTAAGAACTCGCGACTTGCCGGTCCCCAGCGCTGCCCAAGATCTTGGCACGCATGTAGAAGGGGTCGACTATCACGATGTCCGGGGTCTTGTCGCGAATGATCCGCATCTCCATACTCAGCGAAAATAGCCGAACGAAGGTGTAGTGCAGCGGATGAAGGTTCAACATAGCGTGGATGTCATCAAACCGCAGGACGATCGTACCCCCGATGGAGTTATCCACAAAGCCCTTGCCCTCTGGCACCTTGGCCGCGAAAACCGGGTATGCCACATCCTTCTCTCCGAGACGCCGCTTCTCCAAAGAAAGAACACTGTCATGCAGACTCCGCATAGCACCGGTTGCAGCATCGAGCATATTTCTCGGTAGCATCGGCCTACCCGCCACATGCACCCTCCTCGAGATATCCTCAGGTGAAGGTGGCCCGTCCTGAGCACGGATCGTACTCGGTGCCGGCTGGCCCGCACCCTTGTTAGTCTTTCTTTTGCGTGCCTTCTTCTTCTCCTGTAATGGGACCGAGTTCTGCTCACAGACCGCCTTCTTGAGTGTGTTGGGGCTGATCATATTTCGCACCTCGCCTATCTGAGGCTCGGTGAAGTCGGCAGCTGGAGGCGTCTCCTGAGAGCTGAACTGCAGACGACGCCTGTTGCAACTTGGCTTCTCCGCGGTACCAGCTAGATCGCGCACGTCTTTTGTTGGGTTGGGTTCTTGAGAAGGAGGCCCCATGAAGTCGCCACCGTACCCATGATCGGCAAAGTACTGATCGACGTTGGCAAATGTATCGTCGTCGTCGTCGTTCTGATCCTGTGCCATATGCATGTTTGGATCCAGTGGCATAGGGATGTCCGGCACCGTTGCGGCGGTCTTGCCATGGGGCCGACTTGGCGCCGGCACGACTGGCGGTGTTGTCTTTGGGGTGGTGTCCCCCGCCCCCAAACGAATCTGGCTCTTCGGCCAAAGCAGGGGCCAGCTCAGGCAGGCGCTGAGGGTCATCACGTCATCATCGTCGGCCCCGACGGGTCGAATCGGAGGTAACAACTCGTCGCAGCCTGGCAGCACCCGAACCAGTTGAACCCTAAACAAGTTGGGTGGCATCTGGGTACCGTGGAACAAGGGGTTGCCCGGTTGAACGATTTTGCCCTTGGCGACATCGACCAACTCGTTGTTCACGAAGTGCAGGAGAGTGCACGGAACGTCGGCGGCGCCCTGCGAAAACATGTAGGGCGTCAGGGATGCCCAGTCAAAGGCAAGGAGATGAAGTCCTCGGCCGAGAGAGGCTTAATTAGTTACCGTGATGATGGCGTCGAGCTCGGCTAATGTCGAGGCACCGCCAACGGCGGGCGTGCAGTTGACGGAGGGGCCGCTTGCTGCAGAGGTGCCGGCCGGCGTACACCCGGGTGCATTAAGCTCCCGTGCCGGCGTCGCGAGACACCAATGCCGCCTCCGCCGGAGACACCAATGGCCCCGCCATGCGTTCTGCGAGTTGCTGGCCGTGAAGCTAGGAATCGGGGGCGGCCCCTGTTGGCCGCCCGCAATCCACGCACTAATCCCCTGGATCAAGGTAGGCACAATGGCGGTGATCGTCGCTCCGAGTTGTTGTTGCACTTGCTCTTGGACAATCTCCGGAATCCGCGCCACCTGTGCCCTGAGTTCTTGAACCTCGCGCGCCTGGCTTTCCGAGCTGGTCTTTTTCTCCTTTCGCCCACCAGTGTTATAGTATGACGACCATTTTGTCGACAAGCCTTTGCCGGCCACACGACCAGCTGACGTCGGCTTACTGAGCTTATCCTTGTTCTTCATTACATTCAACGCCCTATTTAGAGTGGTGTCCCAAGGGTTGCTCTTAGTCGACCCCGCGCTACTGCTTTCAGTCGCCTGCGGAAGGAATGTGAACCATTTAGAAATTTGGCTTCATTAATTAGAATGCAACCATATGGAGCTAATTACGCGGGGGTGTATTCCTTACCAGAACAAGCTCAAGCGCCCTGGTCTTCGGATCCGTGGTAAGCTCCTTTGTTTTCGGGTCCTTCTTGTACCGGGCCCTGACAAAGTTCCTGGTCTGCTTGTCACCGTATTTATCGAAGAGGGGCGGTAGGCCTTGCTCGGCACGGTCCGCCTCCTCCTTGTCCCATATAGGCTCCGCCACTCTGTAACCGCCGGGACCGAGTGTGTGTTCCCCTAAGTTCAGCTCCCGCATTTCTTTCCCCCACTTACTTGATTCGGAGCTTGCGGTGCTCGAGCAATTGATCTTGAAGTCGTTGTAGTCATCTTCGGTGATCGAAGGATTTTTCTCCTTGATCTTCTCATAACTCTCACCTTTCTCGATCATTCTCTTCACATTGCTTTTCCAAGTAGACAGGGTTGCTCATCTTCGTGAGGGCAGCATTGTTCACTTTATTCCCTTTGAGGCTTGTGTTTTCAAATTCAGCGGGGAACTTGTATCGTTCGTGCAGCTTCGTGAAGAGGAGGTTGCGCAAATTCCCTCGGTCAGGATGCCTGAGGTTCTCGGTGTTGATCGAGACGGTGCTCCGGAGAATGCACCCGAGCTGAAGCGAGTACCCCTTGACTATTCGTTCGGGCGCCGTTGGATTCCCGTTGGAGTCCACTTCAGTAACTTCCTCCTTGAGGGTGCGGAGCACGGTCGGGCGCCGGTCCTTCCGTTGCCTCTTCGGTTGGCTGCCATCTGTGCGTGCGCCGCCATCATCAGTGGTGGCATCCTCGGCGGCACCATCAGTGGTGGCATCAGTGGGGTCATCCTCGGCGGTACCATCAGTGGTCTCAGGATCGGTGGGGAAGGCGGCGTCCTCATACAAGTGAGGTTGTTCCTCCATCTCCTGGGACAGCTCCCAGAATTTCTTGCCGCCCGAACCCCCGGCCTCATCGTTGTTGGCCATGTTTCTCTATAAATAGGAACAAAGTTTGGTCAAAAAGTTGGTTATTGTCAAGGAACAAGATCATGGTCTCATCATTTAGGGTTTGTCGACACCGAGGAGAATTCTATGTTGGGCTACATTTGGTCTGCGTAGAGGCTCATGGAGTAAAATAGCATAGATGTCTGGGTTCTAGCTCATCGCATGCTTTTTAGAAATGAAGGATCTAGCTAATCGCAAACTTAGTAGAAATGAATGAGTTAGCTAGTCACTAACAAATCGAATTTCATCAACTTGCAATACAAGGCTCAAGCAATGGGTCAGGCGTCTTCTAACTATACCAGAAACTTGTTTTGGTCCAAAATGTCTTTTATACTACTCTAAGTAACAAGCAAATACTTTCACCACTATTTTAATGGTAACATGCTAGTAAAAATAAAAAAATAGTGGCCAAAAGGTAGTTTTTATAGTAAATCGAGTCATTTTTTTATCATGTGTTTTGTATGAAGTATTAAACATCAATAGTGGCCAAAACTGAAGAAAAAACTCCACACAAAGCATACTACGTATAGTTTTGAGCTGCCAAATTATAATAGTGGAGCAGCAAGTGAATCCCTCACATTAATCAACATCCTGATTCACTCACAGTTGACTGATCAGAACAAATTGCTTTACTTGTATTGGGCAGTCCTTGAAACATAGAAAAAGAGATCACACAATTGATTTAACACTGAAAATTGTATGTCTCTATTCAACATAGGAGACTAGAAAGATGGAACACTGAAAACTGTTAAAGCTACAATATAGGAAAAAATTAATCTTCTCAAGGCTCACAACTGAAAAATAATTAATAGCTTGCAATAACACATCTTAGTGGAACCAGGCAAGAGAAATAAAAGTTGGCTTGCATTGTGGAACCAATTAATCTTCTCAAGGCTCACAAATAAAAGTTTCGGTTGAAGAATCGGGCACCTTCTAGGTCAAGAAAATTGGGCATGACCTTTGCTAATTTTCTTGACCTAGGAGTGCCCCATTCTCAACCGAAACGGAAATTAATCAACATTTCAGGAGAAAGGGATCATTTCACATCAGGAGAAATAGATCATTTCATCTAGCTCATGCCAGGCAATCAACCAAACCAAATATGTACAGGAAAGGTTCATCAACATCAGTCAATTAAGATACTACACCATAAGCTTCATCCAGCACATGCCATGCAACCTAGCAAATTATGACACACAATGCCATAATTAATCAAGAGTTACTACTACAGTACTCATGTACTCCATCTTACAGAGTTACTCCATCACAGCAACAACAACCTTGCAGATCAAAAATGATTTGTGTAATCTGGTTGGTACTCTTACAGTTGCATAAATTGAAAAAAATTGATCTGTGTGATCTGGGTTACAGTATCAGCAACCTTGCATTTCATTTTATACAAAATTGTACTCCACCAAGAACAGAGCCATACTATAGCAGCAAGACTGTAGTAAGAAAGAACCAATTCCCAAGTCCCAAGTCCCATATCACACAAAAGAGCAGAGTGCATGCTTGATGTTAAACTTTTTTAGGTACTTCTTTGTCATTGATGATATATGGGATGAATCAGTATGGGAAATTATTCACTGCGTGTTTCCAGAAAACCAAAAAGGTAAGTCAAGTAATCACAACCACAAGACTTGAAACTGTAGCTAATGCAAGCTGCAACTATCAGCACGAGTTCGTTTACAAGATGAGTCCTCTTGATGATCAAAACTCAAGAAAACTATTTTTCAGCAGAGTTGGACAGAATGACTCCTTGTACATTTTTATTCTGACGAAACTGAAAAAAATTGACACTTGGGTTAATTGAAGAAGGAAGCAGCACGATTCAATGTCTAGTAGCAGCAGCAGCTGTTAGACACGGCAGTGGCGGCTACAGGCACGTGCAGCAGCAGCTGTTGCAAGGCAGCGAGCGGGGCGCGGCCGTGGGCAGGTGCACACGCACGAGGGGGCGAACTGGGGCGGCCAGAGACGCGGGGAAAAAGCACGGCCACGACGAGCTCGTGGCCATGGCGGACGATGGCTTCGGCCTCGAACAGAGCGACGAATACGATGGCGGTTCCGCACGGGAAGGAGAAGGGAATGGTTGAGTGCCTCACCGAGGAGGCATACGATGGCCCGTTGGTGGCTTAGGAGCAGCAGAACGGCGACAATCGTCACGGACGCGCCGGTGACTGTAGGTTGAAGACGACGACGAATCCGGCAATGTAGGGGCTCCCACCAAGGATGTCGGGGTCGGCGGCGGGGGCGGCGTCGGGCGGCGGGGCAGCGTCGAGGCGGCGTCGGGGCGGCGGGGCAGGCGTCGAGGCGGGTCGGGGCGGGGGCAGCGGCGTCGGGAGAGGAGAGGGGAAGGGGATCGAGGGCGAGGGCGAGGGAGAGAGAGGGGATAGGGAGGGGCCGGGGAGGGAGGGAATATGGATGGGGCCGGGCACAATACTAATGGCGCACCACCCCTCGGTGCGCCATAAGTATATCCATACTAATGGCGCACCCCACCGTGGTGCGCCATTAGTATTTTTTTTTGATTTCTGCTCGAGCCAACAGGTTATCTTCCACCTGACCTGATCCACACCAAGTTCCCTCTACTAGCTCGACTGGTCAGCAGCCAGTTCTCACACCAGGAGGTCCTGGGTTCGATTCCCAGGCTCCACAATTTTTTTTATCCATTTAAAATGTTGTTTGATACTTATTTGTGTTTAAATATGTTCAAACTTGTTTAAATCATAATAGTAATATTTTTTTATAAGACAGTAATAATTTTTTAAAAAATTACATCAAACAGTAATGCCAGCGGGGGAGGGTGCGCGGGGTCGGCGGCGGCGGTTGAGTAGGGGAGGGGTGCGGGGGGTCGGCGGCGGCGGTTGAGTAGGGGAATCGAGGGTGCGGGGGGTCGGCGGCGGCGGCCGGTGGACCGGGGGGTGCTCGGCGGCGAGGGGGACCGGATCTGGCGAGGTGGGATAGCGATCGAGATGGAGGGGGATCGAGATCGAGTGTCCATGAAATTTAAAAATATTCATGATAGTTCAAAAAGTGCCCATGAAATACAATCGAGAAATGAAGGCTACGATTTAAATACAATCGATCTTAGCTAGCTATCTGTTCACAATCTTCTTGCCCTTCTTTTTCGCAAATGGAGTTCTTCTGTGGAACGGACGTCCTTTAGGTAGGGTGGTCCTGCTTCTTCTTGTGGTGTATGCTGCTACTTCATCATCGTCGTCATGTTCGATCCTCGGGTCGCACTTGTCGAAGTCTTGCTCATTGGCTACTCCATCCATTCCGATGATCTTCCTTTTGCCTCTCCTCACGACAACACGACTGGGCTTTGACGGGTCGGTAATGAAGAAGCATTGGTCCACTTGGGAAGCCAGTACCCATGGCTCATTTTTCGCGGTGACGTTTGCGCCCGCGGTCTTGGATTTGGCTTCGGGTATAACCATGGTGGTGAAATACCGGTCTTCTTTTAGGACGCTCTTGGCCCATCTGACACGGAACATCGGGACCTTCTCTCCAGCGTAGCTCAGCTCCCAGATCTCCTCGATCCTTCCGTAGTATCTGTCCTTGTCGTTACCGGTGTAGGATTCCATCGTTACCCCGGAGTTCTGATAACCATCGCTCTTCATGTCCTTGGCCTCGGTGTAGAATGTGTAGCCGTTGATATCGTACGCCTCATAGGTCATCAGGTTGTGCTCGGCGCCCTGTGACAAGGCGAATATGAGTTGTTCTTCCGCGGAAGAATCCTCATGTAAAGGGTACGACAGAAGCTTCTGCTTGAACCAACGCGTGAAACATGAGTTGTGCTCTTTGAGTATATCTCCGTCCGTCCTCTGTTGGCCTCGGTCATTGTACGTCTTCTTAATAAAGGTTTTGTGCTACCACCCAAGGATCGACCACGTCTATGTGTTGTAGCGCGACTAGGTTTGCTCTTTCAAAGTCGGCGAGTCGACCCTCGAAGTCGACATGCATTTCGCGACGACCCTCACGGTGACCCCATCCAGCGAGCCTGCCGAGGTGCCTGTTGACGGGCAGACCAACGGGGTTCTCGATGCCTAGATAATTCGTGCAGTAGGAGATGCACTCTTCGGTCAGAAAGCCCCTGGCTATGCTTCCCTCTGGACGTGACATGTTGCGAACGTATCCTTTGATGACACCATTCATCCTTTCGAACGGCATCATGCTGTGCAGGAACGTCGGCCCGAGTTGGATGATATCGTCCATGATATGGACCAGCAGATGCACCATAACGTCGAAGAATGCGGGCGGGAAGTACATCTCAAGCTCGCATAGTATCACCACGATCTCTTCCTGTAGCCTTCTGAGTTGCCTCACGCCAACAGACTTCCGAGAGATGACGTCGAAAAAGTTGCATAGGCCAAATAGGGTTTCACGGACGTGCGCGTCCATGATCCCACGGATTGCAACTGGAAGTATCTGCGTCATCAGCACGTGACAGTCGTGAGACTTCATCCCGCTGAACTTCAGCTTCGCTGGGTCTAGGTATCTGCTTATCTTCCCCGCGTAACCGTAAGGAAGTTTTACTCCTACGAGGCAGGTGAAAAACTGCTCGATCTCCTCCTGACTTAGAGTGAAGCACGCGGGAGGGTAGTCATTTCCGGTCTTCTTGGCCTTTTTGCCTTTGTGACGACTTTCCGTGTCCTGCTTCGCCTCATCATCATCATCATCATCGATCATCATATATAGCGTGAAGCTCCTGCCTGATGCCCATTGATTTCAAGTCTGCCCTTGCTTTCGGCCCATCTTTGGTCCTCTCTGGCATGTTGAGCAGGGTACCAAGCAGACTCTCGCACACGTTCTTCGTGATATGCATGACATCAAGGCTGTGAGGCACACGGTGGATCTTCCAGTACGGCAAGTCCCAGAAAACAGACCTCGTTTTCCATACCTTCAGCAGCGGCTCTGGCGCCTTTCGCTTCTTTCCCGGCTCTGGCGCCTTTTGCCTTCTTTCCCGGCAGTGGGCAGTCTTTCCAATTTTTCAACAGCTCGTCTATTTCCTCGCCGCTCCTCGTACGCGGGCGTCCTCGGGGTTCGGTTTCACCATCGAACAGATCCTTGCGTTTTCTCCACGGGTCATCGTCGCGAAGCCACCTTCGATGTCCCATGAACACGGTTTTCGAAGACCCGGGATCTCTATCTAGCTGGCGATACATTGTGTCATCCATGCACCTTACGCATCCAGAAAATCCGTGGACCACCTGCCCCGCGACATATCCGTAACCGAGATAGTCGTGCACCGTCGTGAGCAGCGCGGCTCTCATAGGGAAATATTCTTTCTCTGCGGCGTCCCACGTATTGGCTGGCATTTTCCACAGTGTGTCAAGCTCCTCTTTTAGCAGCCCCAGATACAGATTGATGTCGTTCCCTGGTTGTTTCAGTCCTTCAATTAGCATACTCATGTGAATGTACTTCCTCTTCATGCACAACCAGGTGGGAAGGTTGTACATCCACACAAACACAGGCCAGGTGCTATGTGTGCTTCTCTGGCTGCCAAACGGATTGACTCCATCGGTGCTCGCGCCCAGCACGATGTTCCTTGGATCGTTCCCAAATTCTGGGTCTTCGAAGTTCAACGCTTGCCACTGGCTCGCATCCTTAGGGTGACTCAGCATCTTGTCTTTTTTATCTATCTCCGGATCATTTGCGTCATCTTCTCGCTTCTTCTCCTCCCTATCCGCGTGCCAACGTAGGAGCTTTGCTACCTTAGGGTCCGCGAAATACCGCTGCAGACGAGGAGTGATCGGAAAGTACCACACCACTTTTCGAGGAGCTTTCTTCCTCTTCTTGTATCGAGTGACGCCGCACACCGGACATATGGTAGACTCCGCGTGCTCGTCCCGATAAATGATGCAATTGTTCATGCACACATGGTATTTCACGTGCGGTAAATCCAGAGGACACACGATTTTCTTCGCCTCCTCCAAACTGGTCGGGCACTTGTTCCCCTTGGGAAGACGTTCGTGCCAGAATGACATGTTCTCGTCGAAGCATGCGTCGGTCATTTTGTGTTTTACCTTCATCTCCAGAGCCATGAGCGTTACTTTTAGGCGGGTATCCTCGGTCCTGCATCCTTCATACAATGGAGTGACCGCGTCTAACTCAAGTTGATCCATCTTGGCTTTCTCTCGGGCGGTAGCTCTTGCGTTATCCGTCTGCTTGAGAAGCAGCTCTTGAATATGAGGGTCCTGCACCCAGCCCATCGTTGGTCCAGCGTCGTCTGCTCCGCCGGCATCATCATCTTCATGATCATGCCCGTTGTCTGCGCCGGCATCTTCCTCATCATCATGTCCTGCATCTTCTACATGATGACTATGTACAGCATCACCATCGTGATCATCTCCTGGGGATTCTTCGTCTTCTCGCCCGCCCGAGCCGCGGTGGTTGTCTTGCTGCCCTTCCTCATTTCTTGCCCGGCCCCCATGGACGACTTCGTAGTCATCTTCATCACCTTGCCACCGATAGCCATCCATGAAACCACGCAAGAGCAGGTGGTCCCGCACCTGCCCGGATTCCGGGTCCGCAATAAGGCTCTTCAGCTTGCATCTTCGACACGGACATCTTATCTCCGTCTCGTTCTTTTGAAGCATCTCGGCCTTCGCGGAACTCAAAAACCTATTCACGATGCCTTCGGTCATCATGCGGACCATGGTCGCCTGCGGGATAGAGCAAAACGATATGTTAGAACCAAGAAAAAATTTGGCATGACTTCCCTAAAAATAGGACCAAAAAGAATGCTTAATGCCAAAATTCTCGCCGAAACAGAAATGAATCAACATTCCGGCAAAATATTGGCAACTATCGCATTTCAAATACCGGTACACCTCCAAACACAAACACATATGCAACACCACAAACATATGCAACACCACGAACATACATAGATCTAGCTAGGCCATAAAAAGTGCATGTGCACATTGTTGTAGGGAGAACAACATAAATATAGCTTCCCCCATTACTTACCTATCAAAACAAGGTAATTTAACCACTTAAATTGAATGAATCTATGGTGGAAATGAGGTGAAAAAGAGGAGGCACCCGAGACAAGGAGGAGGTGGAGAGAATGAAGTGGGGAGAAAGTGAGTGTGGGTAGGAGAGGCTCCCCAAAATATCTTGTTGCTGCCCACTTACTAATGGCGCACCAACTCGAAATGCGCCATTAGTAATCCAGGTTACTAATGGCGCACCATATGGTGGTGCACCATTAGTAGTTTTGCAAAAAAATTACTAATGGCGCACTGTCCCACAGTGCGCCATTACTAGTTTCAACTAGTAATGGCGCACGGTGGAACAGTGCGCCATTAGTAGTTTTGCAAAAAAGGGAATAAAAAATATAATAAAAAACAACATTAGTGGCGCACTTTCCGACAGGTGCGCCATTACTAGTTACAACTAGTAATGGCGCACTTTGTCTGGATGCGCCATCAGTATGTTTGGACAGGCGCACTAGTTCAAAAAAAAATTTGATACTAATGGCGCACCCTGTGCCAGGTGCGCCATTAGTAGTTTCAACTCTAATGGAGTATCAGAAGGTGGTGCGCCATTAGTATATACTAATGGCGATATACTAATGGCGCACCGCTTGTCTGGTGCGCCATTAGTGTTAATCCCATCTATAGCCCTTTTTCTAGTAGTGGCTTAACCCCTTTAAGCTTTCTAGTTGCGATGGCTCCACGACTAAGTCCTTGCAAAAGGACATCTGCCGTGACAATTCCACGACAGTTACATTAAGGATTGGTAACTACCTGTTTCCATCGGACCTAATAGTATTGGAGTCACAAGGATTGGATGTGATATTAGGCATGGATTGGTTATCGAAGTGTGGAGGGAACATTGACTGAGCCAGTAAGTCGATTTTGCTCACCACCCCAGAAGGAAGAAGGATCAAGTATGTATCCCGGCATGTGCCGAGTAGGACTCAAGTGAATTCCTTATCAGGAGTTGTACAGGAGGAAGTACCAGTGGTGAAGGATTTTCCGGATGTATTTCCAGAAGAATTGCCAGGCATGCCATCGGATAGAGACATTGAGTTTTTGATTGAGCTTTTGCCAGGCACAAGACCAATATCTAAGAGACCGTACAGAATGCCCGCAAAGGATTTGGAGGAAATTAAGAAGCAGATTAAGGAGTTACTGGATAAAGGTTATATTCGCCCAAGTACGTCACCTTGGGGATCCCCAGTACTTCTAGTGGAGAAAAAGGATGGATCGTTAAGGATGGTTGTTGATTATCGAGGATTGAATGAGGTGACGATCAAGAACAAGTACCCACTACCGATTATCAATGATTTGTTTGACTAGCTGCAATGAGCTAAGGTGTTTGCCAAGATCGATCTGCAATCAGGGTACCACCAGCTGAAGATTCGAGAGCAGGATATACCTAAGACATCATTTACCACGAGGTACGGGCTATATGAGTATACCGTTATGTCGTTTGGCCTGACTAACACACCTGCCTATTTCATGAACATGATGAACAAGGTGTTTATGGAGTTTTTGGATAAGTTCATTGTGGTGTTCATTGATGATATTTTGGTCTACTCGAAGAATGAAGAAGAACATAAAGAGCATTTGCATTTGGTACTTGAGAAGCTCAGAGAACATCAGCTATACGCCAAGTTCAGCAAGTGTGAGTTTTGGTTGAAGGAAGTTGGATTCCTTGGACATGTTATATCCGGAGAAGGAATAGCAGCAGACCCCACCAAAGTTGTCACTGTAATAAATTGGGAGTCGCCCATGTCAGTTGGAGAGATTCGGAGTTTTCTTGGACTCGCAGGATACTACCGGAGGTTCATTGAGAATTTCTCGAAGATTGCAAGGCCTATGACGGAGTTGTTAAGGAAGGACACCAAGTTCAAATGGACCAAGGAATGTGAGGCCAGTTTTCAGGAGTTAAAGAAACGCTTGGTTACATCGCCAGTGTTGATTCTGCCAGATCAACGCAAGGATTATGAAGTATATTGCGACGCTTCTCGTCGAGGACTTGGAGCCGTGCTTATGCAGGAGGGAAGAGTTGTTTCATATGCCTCACGACAGCTTAAACCCCATGAGTTGAACTATGCTACGCATGATTTGGAGTTAGCAGCCGTAGTGCATGCGTTGAAGACTTGGAGACATTTTCTCATCGGAAACCATTGTGAGGTATACACGGATCACAAGAGTTTGAAGTATATCTTCACACAGAAGGAGTTGAATCTCAGGTAGAGGAGATGGTTGGAGCTCATTAAGGATTATGATATGAGATTGCATTATCATCCCGGAAAGGCTAACGTAGTAGCCGATGTGTTGAGCCGCAAAAGTCATGTCAATACACTCATGACCGGAGGATTACCCAAGGAGTTAGCAGATGACCTAAGTGAGCTGTGTTTGGAGATAGTTCCGAGAGGCTATATAGTAGCATTGGAGATTCAGTCTACTTTGATGGATAAGATCAGAGAAGCTCAGAAGACGGACAAGGAGATTGCTGAGATAAAAGAAAGGATGAGCAAAGGAAAGGCTAAAGGATTTTGTGAGGATGAGCACGATACCTTATGGTTTGAGGACCGCGTATATGCCAAATGATCAGGAGATCAGGAAGTTGATTCTGCAAGAGGCCCATGATTCGCCATATTCGATTCACCCAGAAAATACCAAGATGCATCTGGATTTGAAGGATAGTTTCTGGTGGACCGGAATGAAGAAAGATATTGCAGAGTATGTAGCCATTTGTGATGTATGTCAGAGAGTGAAGGCAGAACATCAGAAGCTAGCAGGATTGCTACAGCCATTGCCTATACCCAAATGGAAGTGAGATAAACTAGGCATGGACTTTATCACGGGATTACCCAGGACTCGTTCAGGCTATGACTCGATATGGGTTGTAGTCGATCGTTTGACGAAGGTAGCTCATTTCATCCCAGTGAAGACCACTTACAACAGTGCTAAGTTGGCAAAGATATACATGACCAGGATCGTATGTCTGCATGGAGTTCCAAGGACCATTGTATCAGATAGAGGAACCCAGTTTACCTCAAAGTTTTGGAATCAGTTACATGAAACTTTGGGAGCCAGGCTAGAGTTCAGTATAGCTTTTCACCCGCAGACAGATGGACAGACTGAGAGAGTCAATCATATTTTGGAGGACATGTTGAGAGCTTGTGCGCTAGATTATGGATCTAGTTGGGACGAAAATTTACCGTATGCAGAGTTCTCTTACAACAACAACTATCAAGCCAGTTTGAAGATGGCCCCTTTCGAAGCATTGTACGGAAGGACGTGCAGAACACCGTTGTTATGGGATGAAGTTGGAGACCGACAGTTGTTTGGACCAGATTTGATTAAAGAGTCCGAAGAGAAGGTTAAGCTGATTCGCGATAGACTCAAGGTAGCCCAGTCCAGGCAGAAGAGTTATGCGGATTCTAAACGTAAGGAGACAATTTACGAAGTTGGAGACAGAGTATATCTTCGTGTATCCCCACTTCAAGGAGTGAAGCGCTTTGGAGTTAAGGGAAAGTTAGCACCATGTTTTGTGGGACCATACAAAGTTTTGGAACGTATGGGAGAAGTTGCTTACAAGTTGGAATTGCCCGAAGGATTGTCACGAGTTCACGATGTGTTCCACGTTTCTCAGTTGAAGAAGTGCCACGCAGAGATGGCTGATATTCCTCTGAGAGATACAGTGCCTCTGGAAGCGATACAGTTGGATAGCGATTTGACCTACGAGGAGAAACCAGTCAAGATACTCGAGTTTGCCAGCCGAATTACACGCAGCAAGGTTATCAAGTTCTGCAAAGTTCAGTGGAGCCACCATACCGAAGATGAAGCCACCTGGGAACGAGAGGAATACCTACGGAAGGATCACTCTCACCTATTTTCTAACCAACCCGAATCTCGAGGGCGAAATTCATCTTAAGGGGGGTAGGTTTGTAACATCCCAAATTTTCAATTTGGAATGTTATACATTAGATCATCATTGCATATCATATTTTATTTCATTTTGGTTTGATCCTACAAATTCTACGCAACTCAAGGACCCACAGAGAGAGTTGGGAATTTCATTATTTTCATATTTGAGTTTTTCTCAAATTTTGAAAATAGGACCATTTGATTTTAATTAATTTCTCTTGAATATTTATTTTATAAAAATAAAAGATAGAGGATAAAATGAATTTCTCAAAATAAAGAAATATTGGAGATTTAATATTAAAATCAAATAAAAATTTTATTCGGAGTTTTATCGCTATTTTATTTGAATTAAGAAAAATATGTGTTTTTCAAAATTACATTAGAGTACCAAATAAATGCTCATCTTGTACGATAGATTTTTAGAGGACGGGGAAATTTATTTCAAGATTTTTGGAGTCCGTTTAGTATTTCTTTTCTTTATTTTTCTACACGGAATAATTTTATAAAAAAAAGAGGAAACCGACTTCGGGCCATACCTGAGGCGGGACTTCGCCCGGGGGGGCTTTATTAGCCGCGCCGGCAAAACCCCGAAGCCCATCAGCCCGCACCCGCCGCCGCCGCCACCCGCGCCGCCAGCCGCCGCCGTCTCGCCCGACCCGCCGGAGGTAGCCGCCGCCGTCCTCGGTTTTCGTGAGTAAACCGATCAGTTTTTTTCAAAAACCCTAGATCTATTTTTTTCAGATCTGGTTCATTTTTTCGGTTTAGTTATTTAGCGGACGTTCGTCCGTACGTTCGATTTAACGAACGGTTTTCACCCGTTAGCCGCAGATAACGAACATTCATTCGTTAGTCTGTTCGTCAGTTTTTCTTTTTCTCGGATTTTCCACGATTATTTTTTATCACGATTTCTGATCCGATTTTCGTTTTAGTTTAACTTTTTGCTCGTTTATCAGAATCAGATGATTCAAGCGCCTAGAGTTTTGTCTCAAAACCCTCTTTATGTTTAACCAACTTAAACAAGTTTTTGCTACTGTAAAAATTGACTGTAGTCCAAATTAGTAAACGAAGCTTGTTTCTTTCGCAGTTTGAGTTTCGTTGCTTCGTTTGATTTAATTCTTTTGCAAACCAGAGTTCTTAAGTTGAACTTTCTGGTTAGATCTCTTATTTGAGTTTTACCCATGCCCTTGCTTGATTGCTTATTGTATGCTTGTTTGTTTGCGATAGAGTACCCGGAGTGCGAAGCGTGCTACTACGAGTCTCTAGGTTTCACGGATCATCAGCAAGGCAAGTAACACTTTGATCATACCTCTTTACTATCCAGTTTTATTGCATTAGATCAATCGACAGAAAATTGCATGGTTAGGATCTAATTTAAATTGTGGGTTTGGGAAGTAGATGAGGTAGTACCTATTCACCTGTTTATTATCAAACCTATGGGAGTTACTTCTACGTTGCTTATATTGCTATGCTATGCTCGTAGACGTGGTTTGGGTTTGAGTGTATTCATGACAGATGTGAGTATTGTTAAGTAATGGTTAACTTAAGGTGGCAACTCTAATAAACATATGGGTGGATTGAGGTACCTGGGGAACCCAGTGATCGCCTGTATTTTTTAAAATCCTGGGGTACCGTGTGATTCTCCTATGGACTTCCACCCAGGCTCAAAGGGATCATGAGATTATTCATGCTGGAAACTTCCGTGTGCAGCCACAAGCCATTATGGGCTCTGGCATAGTTGAGTATGTTGTGTGACCTCTTTCAGTGGTAGGCTAGCAGATGTAGGGGATGTAGGTGGTACTGTCTACCCTGAGTAAAGAGTTAACGCTTCTGAAAGACTGTGTCTCAGTTATCCGTTTCTCAAACACCCTGTAGTGCGAGAAATCCAACGGAGGAGATCGAGTCTTGTGGGGAAAAGTGCGCAAACCTCTGCAGAGTGTACAAACTAATCTTGATTAGCCGTGTCCCCAGTTATGGACATCTTGAGTATCTGGTTCTTGGATTATCATGTGGATCTCATCACTCTTAATTATAAAATTTGATTGGGTTATTAATTACCTTTTAATTGGGATTGAGATGGGGTTTACCATTCTCAATGTTTTCAACCAACTTTGTAGTTAAATAAAATTTATTTCTTTGTTGTAGGGAAAAATTGGCTTTTCGCAAAACATATTAACCATACAGCCTCCACCAGCCATATATGCATGTAGTGATAGCATTATTTCTGTTTCATTACTCTCTTGTGTTACATTGCCAGCATATTCCATGTGCTGACCCGTTTTCGGGCTGCAACGTATCATGTTGCAGACTTTTCAGACGACGAGTAAGGAGCCTTAGGTCGTGGTTTTTTACTCAGTGATGCCATTGGAGTTAATGGACTCACTTTATCTTCCAAGCCTTCCGCTGCTATCGTATTAGATGGCCTTAAGCCATATTTATTGTAATAAGTTCTCTTTTGAGACATTCGATGCAATAAGTGTGTGATTGCTACTCTGTTATAAATCCTTCAAGTACTATGCATGTCAGCATTATCGATCCAGGGATGACACTGATGCACAGAGAGCAGACTGTTTGAGGTCTGGTCGCTACAAGATATGGCCGGAATCGCCGGCGACGGGCGGGCGGCCGCGGAAGGAGGGGGAAAAGAGCGCGGGGCTGAAATGTCCCTCCCGCCAACTCCTTCCCTGTGATGCAGGGCACCGCAGCCGCGAGGGGAAAACCCGCATTTTCCCGGGTTGGGGTCGGGAATTTGCCGCGCCCCCAAAAATTTTTTGTGGGCTGGGGCGGGTTGCGGGGTCTGATCGGGCGGGCTTTCTAGCCCATACCCGCATTTTAGCGGTTATTTTGCGAGTCGGGGCGGATGCGGGGTCTGCTAGAGTTGCTTTAATACAGTGATTAATTAGTACGAGCGCAATACTCTGGCCCGTATTTTTTTAACACACTACAGACACAATCGCTCATACATACGCACATGCACGAGAACCAACATGTGGTCGGATGGGGTATCCCCAACCCTTCAGGGTTCAACTCCCGGTGCTCGCATTATTTCTGAATTTATTTTATGACTTTCGGCAATGCGTTTTCAGTGGGAGGAGACGTTCTCGCCGACGAAAGGGGCTTATGATGACTTCGTAAGTCTCAAGCCTTGCCCTCTCACGGATTGTCCCTTTGAGCCAATCCACCCGTTACTCTCTCTCTCTCATAGATGGACGATGAATGTCTCACGTCATACAAAACACGCCCTCTGCTTATGTATAACCCGTTAAAGTTTTCAATCACTCCCTGTCACGACGATAGAGTCCAAGCCGGCGGCGCAAGGACGTTGTCCTCATCCAACGACCAGGATCCATGAAGAAGGTGCAACAGGGTCTGTGCTCTCGGTCGTGGGGTCTTGGCATACGCCCACCCTTGCCTAACCTCGCCTCTTCAGACGTGTCGTTGCCTCATCCCATACATTGTCGAAAACATTCCTGCCTCACCTGAGCCCCTGAAAAAACATCGAGCACCCATGTTTTAGCTCCCATTCACGCCTATTCCCCACCATAGACTCGTGCTCACATCCCTCAAGCCCACATTGTCGATGTCCTTGTTTGTTTTAGGTAAATATGCAACTTCTATTACTATGAGGTAAAAGCCAACCAAGCACTTTTCCTGCCCCTCTCAGGCTATTAGCATTTATATCCGTTGGATTGTCACTTTTAGACTTCATTGGCCGTTCGATTGCTCTTAGTCGCACCTAATTCGCGCATACACGCTTCGTAACAAGCGCTAACTGATGAAGCTATGTACCTAGGGTAGGGTCATGGACCTGTCCAAACTACCCTACCCAAGGACATCCCTAGAAGAAATCACCTTTCAATCGACTTGGAGGTGTTCCACTCGACAGACTCGAAGACACTCGACCAAGAAGCAACCACTCGACGGCCAGGAGACCTAAAGTCACTCCGCACGCTAACGGTCGGTCATTGAGTAGCTTTTATGGTCATCATAGCACTTTATTAGGGGCGTTACCAGTAACGCCCGACCTTAATGTACTTAAATCCCTGCGTAACTGAGGGCCGGAGGGGCCTGGCGAACTCTATATAAGCCACCCCCCTCCTCAGTGTAAAGGGTTCGCACCCCTGTAATTCATACACACATAATCCAGTCGACCGCCTCTAGGCTCCGAGACGTAGGGCTATTACTTCCTCCGAGAAGGGCCTGAACTCGTAAATCCCGTGTGCTTACAACTACTCCATAGCTAGGATCTTGCCTATCCATTCCTACCCCCCTACATTACTGTTAGACTTAGAACCACGACAGTTGGCGCACACCGCGGGGTAGGTGTCTTAGCGACTTGTTGGAGAAGTTGTGATTTTTCTGATCCCTTTGATCATGGTTTCGGGCGGAGTTTTGGTGGAGGGCCACGAGATCCGTCTCGGTGCGCTCACGTTCATCGCCGATGACTCCGCTTGGCTTCAGGAGGCTCCACTCGACGTCGACGCGCTCCCCGTCCGCGGGGCGACGCACTTTCGCGCATGCGTCCGCGGCGTCCTCCTGCTGCAGCCATCGACCCAGTACCGGTCGGCTCCTGTGGTGTCTTCCCTCCCTGTCTCCCGCTGGCGCAAGCGCTCCGGTCGGTCGAGGCTTCAGCGGTGGGTGAGGCATGCGGTGGCCCGCCAATTGGCCACCCCTCAAGTCGCGGCGATCGAGCCCGACGAATCCCTCTACGGCCTGTTCGACCTGTCGACTGGCTCCGCAGAGACTGCATCCGAGTGCGACAGCAGTGATCCGGCAGCGGAGGTTCTGATGGTCGATGGACCATGCAGTCCTCCTGGCTTTCCCCGCACAGACGGAGGCGAGGGCAGAGGCGACCCATCGCATGCCCATGAGGAGTATCTCCCTGAGCCTCTCACTTCGCTGCAAAGAGAAGAACTTCGCCGCCGGAACATGGATGCGCTGCACACTCCTATCGTTGGAGAAACCCCCGAGGCCCGTGCCTTGGAGGACGCGCGCCTGGCCAACTTGGCTGAGCGCACTCGACTGGAGAACCTCCAGTGAGCACTCGACGAGCGTGCGCGACAGCGGGTTCCAGAATCCAGTCGACGTCAGATCTTTCCGCCCCCGCAGGTATATCGAACTCGGATTCAAAATTTAGCAGATGCAGCCCATATAGCAGAGTCGATTCAGCCTTCCCAGTCAGAGGCTGGCAGAGGCTTGCTGCAGATCAGAGCGTTACTCCGGGCAGCAGGAGACCAGAATTCCGCTATTTCACAGTCGCGGAACAGGATCCACAGCAGATCCGTTGCTGCGGATACAGTCCAGTCAGCTCACAGCCCAAGATCACCCCCGAGGCATGAGGGACGTGGAGACCGGCGTGATCAGTACTGGAACCATGAGCAGTATGATCACCGATTCGATCGTGACGATCGACGTCGAGTGCCCACCCCTCCCCCGAGGAGTGGGTCATATGTGCCTGACAGCAGGATGATAGGCGCCCTCACAGTGTTGGGCGAAGGATTCCAGTCGACCCCAGGGAACCAGGCTTTGATGCGAGATCCATTCTCGTTCAAAGTTTGGTCGACAGGAACAGAGCTCACCGAGAAGGTCACGACAGAGATGCACCTACCAGCAGCAGAGTGCATGTTTCAGGGCCAGAGTGCTTTAGCAGAGCCATCAGGGCCGCAGTGATTCCTCCCAACTTCAGGTTGGCGACTGGAGTTAGTAAGTTCGCCGGTGAGTCCAAGCCTGATACTTGGCTTAAAGACTACAGAGTGGCTATTCAGATTGGCGGCGGCAATGATGAAGTGGCCATGAAGCACCTGTCTCTCATGTTGGAAGGCTCGGCCAGAGCGTGGCTGAATCAGTTAGCACCCATCAGCATTTACACTTGAGACGATCTTGCCCGAGTGTTTGTCACAACATTTGAAGGAACATGCAAGCGACCAGCAGGGCTAACAGAACTGCGGTCTTGCGTGTAGAAGTCGAATGAAACTTTGAGGGATTACATCAAGAGATGGATCACGTTGCATCACACGGTAGAGAATGTGTCTGATCACCAAGCAGTCTGTGCCTTCAAGGAAGGCGTCAAGTACAGAGAACTGAATCTGAAATTCGGTCGAACCGGAGACATGTCTCTGAGTCGGATGATGGAGATTGCCACCAAGTACGCTAATGGTGAAGATGAGGATCGACTCCGGAGTGGCAAGCTCAAGTCAGTCGCCTAAGAAACCGGAGGAGGAAATTCCAATCGGAAACAGAAGCAGAAAGCCGAGCCAGCTGCTCCTGGGGAAGCCTTGGCTGTAACTCAAGGAAAGTTTAAGGGGAAACCCAAAGGGCCTTGGAACCCCAAGAAAGTTAAAGACCAAGACGGAAATGATGTGTTGGATTTGCCATGTCACATCCACACAAAGAAAGATGAAGAGGGTAAACTCATTTACCCGAAACATACCACTCGACAGTGTCGGCTCTTGATCCAGCAGTTCCAGGGCAAACAGCCCAAAGATAAGGAAAAGGAGTCGGACAAAGTTGAGGACAAGGAAGATAGTGATGATGGATACCCCCAGGTCAATTCCACCTTGATGATTTTTGCTGATGTTGAAAGCAAAAGTCGACTGAAAGTTATCAACCGTGAGGTGAATATGGTTGATCCGGCGACACCCAGTTATTTGAAGTGGTCTCAGACTGCCATCACATTCGACTAGTCCGATCACCCAACGCACATTGCCACCCCTGGGAGGCAAGCTTTGGTGGTCGACCCAGTTGTCGAAGGCACTCGACTGACCAAAGTCTTGATGGATGGTGGCAGTGGTTTGAACATACTATATGCAGAGACGTTGAAAGGGATGTGCATTCCGATGTCCAGACTCAGTACCAGCAACATGAGTTTCCATGGAGTCATTCCTGGGAAGAAGGCTGAGTCACTCGGCCAAATTGCTCTTGATGTGGTTTTTGGTGATTCCAAGAATTACCGCAAAGAAAAGTTGACGTTCGAAGTTGTAGATTTCCAGAGTGCTTACCATGCTATTTTTGGCAGGCCAGCTTATGCACGTTTCATGGCTCGACCATGTTATGTGTACCTCAAATTGAAGATGCCTGGTCCCAAAGGTGTGATCACTATTACGGGCAATCGGAAGAAGGCAGAAGAGTGTTTTCAGAAAGGCTCAAAGATCGCTGATGCTCAGATGGTAGTGGTAGAGCTGCAGGAGTACCAGAAGACTGCAGACCCGAGTGATTTGTTGCGAGCTAAGAAGCCTACTACGGAATCAGCGTTTCAGTCGTCCGGTGAGACAAAGCCGATTCACATTCACCCGACCGATCCCAACGCTGCTCCGACCCATATCTCAACAACACTCGACTCCAAATAGGAAGAAGCGCTCATCCAGTTCCTCCGTGAGAACTGGGACATCTTCGCATGGAAGCCTTCTGACATGCCGGGTGTTCCCAGGGGGCTGGCTGAGCACCGTCTACGAGTCGACCCAAAAATTAAAGGGTCTTTTACATTTGTGTCCCTAACTCGAACCCACTACTCAATCTATCCCTAATTTCGAAGTGTGCTCAAATTTACCCCTCTGCCGTTAGATACCCTTATAGAAATACCCTTCCGTGCCGTTTCCGTCCGGTCAAAGGGCTTTGACCGTTTTCTAGACGTTTGATGGACAGTTTTGCCCCTAAAAAAAGAGAAGAGACAGGGCACACTAACCTTTTGGCCAGGGACGGCCCAGCCAGCCCAGCTCTCTGGCTGGTCATTGTCTTCCTCTCCCGAGGGCATGTCGCCCGCATGCTCACCCGAGCACCGCCGTTCTCGTGGACAACGGCACAGAGAAGCCGCACCGGCATGTCTCAGAGGCCCGCCGTCAAGCATAGCATCACCACACCATGGATCATGACCTCGGGTGCCCTGCAACTCCGCCATCGAAGCGATCTCGGCCGCCTCTGCCCACCGACCACCGGCCTAGATTCGCCATCGTCTGACCTTCCCCGAGCCTTCTATCATTCCGGGGAGATCGTTGTGCGCTCCTGCTCCCCCTTGTGTTTAAGCCCGTCGATTTCTTCCGCTAGCTGCATCCCCACAAGCCCGAGCGCCGCCAGCCGCCATGGCCGTTGCACGCATCTATGCCAAGCCCCCAGTGTCCTTGTGTTGTTACAGAGTGATCCCGAAGACCACTGGAAGCCACCAAGACGCGTAGTTCGCTCGTTTTCATCACACGGCAACGCGCACGACCAAACTATAGCTCAGCCGCCGCTCCGCTCATCACCGTCCTCGATTCCGGCGACCATTTGGACCAACTCCGCCACCAATAGATGCGCCTAGTTTCCAGCTACGCGTAGGTGCTAGCAGTGCGTCCAACCGTCCTCTGTAGAGCGAACCCGATGTGCCTCGGTCGTGATTTGTGGTCGCCGACGGTGAAATCGCCGGGATGAGGTACGGCCAAGTGGGCCTGACAGGTCAGGTATTTATCACCAGTGAGTATGACTTGTGGGCCCTCCATAATTTATAGTGCTAAATAGCCAGCTAAAAAACAAACCTAATTATCATAGTAATAATAAATAAATAATGAGGCCCTGACATGTGGGCCCATGTCCTTTGTTGACCTAGTCAATGTTGACTAGCTTGACTTAGGATAGGAGAGTATTTTTTATTTTTTCTCTCGGTGGGTCTCACATGTAAGTGACACATGGAGGCAGGGGCAAAATGTCCAGGAAACGTCCGATAGACGGTCAAAGGCCTTTGACCTAACGGAAACGGCACGGAAGGGCATTTCTGTAAGGTCACTTAATGGCAGAGGGGCAAATTTGAGCACACTTCAAAATTAGGGGTAAATCTGAGTAGTGGGTTCGAGTTAGGGACAGAAATGCAAATGGCCCAAAATTAAACCTGTCAAAGAACATCTTCGATGGTCCGCCGTCCAGAAGAGAAAGGCCATTAGCGAAGATGAAGGAAATATGCCCTAGAGGCAATAATAAAGTTATTATTTATTTCCTTATTTCATGATAAATGTTTATTATTCATGCTAGAATTGTATTAACCGGAAACATAATACATGTGTGAATACATAGACAAACAGAGTGTCACTAGCTAGTATGCCTCTACTTGACTAGCTCGTTAATCAAAGATGGTTATGTTTCCTAACCATAGACAAAGAGTTGTTATTTGATTAACGGGATCACATCATTAGGAGAATGATGTGATTGACTTGATCCATTCCGTTAGCTTAGCACTCGATCGTTTAGTATGTTGCTATTGCTTTCTTCATGACTTATACATGTTCCTATGACTATGAGATTATGCAACTCCCGTTTACCAGAGGAACACTTTGTGTGCTACCAAACGTCACAACGTAACTGGGTGATTATAAAGGAGCTCTACAAGTGTCTCCAAAGGTACATGTTGGGTTGGCGTATTTCGAGATTAGGATTTGTCACTCCGATTGTCGGAGAGGTATCTCTGGGCCCTCTCGGTAATGCACATCACATAAGCCTTGCAAGCATTGCAACTAATGAGTTAGTTGCGAGATGATGTATTACGGAACGAGTAAAGAGACTTGCCGGTAACGAGATTGAACTAGGTATTGAGATACCGACGATCGAATCTCGGGCAAGTAACATACCGATGACAAAGGGAACAACGTATGTTGTTATGCGGTCTGACCGATAAAGATCTTCGTAGAATATGTAGGAGCCAATATGAGCATCCAGGTTCCGCTATTGGTTATTGACCGGAGACGTGTCTCGGTCATGTCTACATTGTTCTCGAACCCGTAGGGTCCGCACGCTTAAGGTTTCCATGCCAGTTATATTATGAGTTTATGAGTTTTGATGTACCGAAGGAGTTCGAAGTCCCGGGTGAGATCGGGGACATGACGAGGAGTCTCAAAATAGTCAAGACGTAAAGATCGATATATTGGATGACTATATTCGGACATCGTAAAGGTTCCGAGTGGTTCGGGTATTTTTCGGAGTATCGCGGAGTTACGGGAATACGGGGGAAGAAGTATATGTGCCTTATTGGGCTTTAGGGGAGAGGAAGAGGCAGTTCGCGCGCCCCCCATTGACTAGTCTGAATTGGACTAGGGGGAGGGGCGGCGCCCCCTCCTTCCTTCTCTTCCCTCTTCCCCTTCCTTGTCTCCTACTCCTACTACTTGGAAGGACTCCTAGTTGGGACTAGGAAAGGGGGAATCCTACTCCCGGTGGGAGTAGGACTCCCCTAGGGCGCGCCATAGAGAGGGCTGGCCCTCCCCTCCTCCACTCCTTTATATACAGGGGCAGGGGGCACCCCATAGACACACAAGTTGATCTTCGTGGTCGTTCTCTTAGCCGTGTGCGGTGCCCCCCTCCACCATACTCCTCGATAATATTGTAGCGGTGCTTAGGCGAAGCCCTGCGACGGTAGAACATCAAGATCGTCACCACGCCGTCGTGCTGACGGAACTCTTCCCCAACACTTTGCTGGATCGGAGTCCGGGGATCGTCATCGAGCTGAACGTGTGCTAGAACTCGGAGGTGCCGTAGTTTCGGTGCTTAATCGGTCGGGCCGTGAAGACGTACAACTACATCAACCGCGTTGTTATAACGCTTCCGCTTTCGGTCTACGAGGGTACGTAGACAACACTCTCCCCTCTCGTTGCAATGCATCACCATGATCTTGCGTGTGCGTAGGAATTTTTTTGAAATTACTACGTTCCCCTACAGTGGCATCCGAGCCTAGGTTTTATGTGTTGATGTTATATGCACGAGTAGAACACAAGTGAGTTGTGGGCGATGTAAGTCATACTGCTTACCAGCATGTCATACTTTGGTTCGGCGGTATTGTTGGATGAAGCGGCCCGGACCGACATTACGCGTACGCTTACGCGAGACTGGTTCTACCGACGTGCTTTGCACACAGGTGGCTGGCGGGTGTCAGTTTCTCCAACTTTAGTTGAACCAAGTGTGGCTACGCCCGGTCCTTGCGAAGGTTAAAACAGCACCAACTTGACAAACTATCGTTGTGGTTTTGATGCGTAGGTAAGATTGGTTCTTGCTTAAGCCCGTAGCAGCCACGTAAAACTTGCAACAAACAAAGTAGAGGACGTCTAACTTGTTTTTGCAGGGCATGTTGTGATGTGATATGGTCAAGACATGATGCTAAATTTTATTGTATGAGATGATCATGTTTTGTAACCGAGTTATCGGCAACTGGCAGGAGCCATATGGTTGTCGCTTTATTGTATGCAATGCAATCGCCCTGTAATGCTTTACTTTATCACTAAGCGGTAGCGATAGTCATAGAAGCATAAGATTGGCGAGACGACAACGATGCTACGATGGAGATCAAGGTGTCGCGCCGGTGACGATGGTGATCATGACGGTGCTTCGAAGATGGAGATCACAAGCACAAGATGATGATGGCCATATCATATCACTTATATTGATTGCATGTGATGTTTATCTTTTATGCATCTTATCTTGCTTTGATTGATGGTAGCATTTTAAGATGATCTCTCACTAATTATCAAGAAGTGTTCTCCCTGAGTATGCACCGTTGTGAAAGTTCTTCGTGCTGAGACACCACGTGATGATCAGGTGTGATAGGCTCTACGTTCAAATACAACGGGTGCAAAACAGTTGCACACGCGGAATACTCAGGTTATACTTGACGAGCCAAGCATATACAGATATTGCCTCGGAACACGGAGACCAAAAGGTCGAGCGTGACTCATATAGTAGATATGATCAACATAGTGATGTTCACCAATGAAACTACTCCATCTCACGTGATGATCGGACATGGTTTAGTTGATTTGGATCACGTGATCACTTAGATGATTAGAGGGATGTCTATCTATGTGGGAGTTCTTAAGTAATATCATTAATTGAACTTAAATTTATTATGAACTTAGTCCTGGTAGTATTTTGCAAATTATGTTGTAGATCAATAGCTCGCGTTGTTGCTTTCATATGTTTATTTTGATATGTTCCTAGAGAAAATTGTGTTGAAAGATATTAGTAGCAATGATGCAGATTGGATCCGTGATCTGAGGTTTATCCTCATTGCTGCACAGAATAATTATGTCCTTGATGCACCGCTAGGTGACAGACCTAATGCAGGAGCAGATGCAGACGTTATGAACGTTTGGCTAGCTCAATATGATGACTACTTGATAGTTTAGTGCACCATGCTTAACGGCTTAGAATCGGGACTTCAAAGACGTTTTGAACGTCATGGACCATATGAGATGTTCCAGGAGTTGAAGTTAATATTTCAAGAAAATACCCGAGTTGAGAGATATGAAGTCTCCAACAAGTTCTATAGCTAAAAGATGGAGGAGAATCGCTCAACTAGTGAGCATGTGCTCAGATTGTCTGGGTACTACAATCACTTGAATCAAGTGGGAGTTAATCTTCCAGATAAAATAGTGATTGACAGAATTCTCTAGTCACCATCACCAAGTTAGTAGAACTTCATGATGAACTATGATATGCAAGGGATAACGGAAACGATTCCCAAGCTCTTCGTAATGCTGAAATTGACGAAGGTAGAAATCGAGAAAAACATCAAGTGTTGATGGTAGACAAGACCACTAGTTTCAAGAAAAGGGCAAAAGAAAAAAAAAAGGGAACTTCAAGAAGAACAACAAGCAAGTTGATGCTCAAGTGAAGAAGCCCAAGTCTGGTCCTACGCCTGAGACTAAGTGCTTCTACTGCAAAGGGACTGGTCACTGGAAGTGGAACTACCCCAAGTGATTGGCGGATAAGAAGGATGGCAAAGTGAACATAAGTATATTTGATATACATGTTATTGATGTGTACTTTACTAGTGTTTATAGCAACCCCTCTGTATTTGATACTAGTTCAGTTGCTAAGATTAGTAACTCGAAACGGGAGTTGCAGAATAAACAGAGACTAGTTAAGGGTGAAGTGACGATGTGTGTTGGAAGTGGTTCCAAGATTGATATGATCATCATCGCACACTCCCTATACTTTCGGGATTAGTGTTGAACCTAAATAAGTGTTATTTGGTGTTTGCGTTGAGGATGAATATGATTTGATCAGGTTTATTGTAATACAGTTATTCATTTAAGTAAGAGAATAAATTGTTGTTCTGTTTACATGAATAAAACCTTATATGGTTACACACCCAATGAAAATAGTTCATTGGATCTCGATCGTAGTGATACACATATTCATAATATTGAAACCAAAAGATACGAAGTGCAACTTATTTGTGGCACTGCCGTTTAGGTCATATTGGTGTAAAGCGCATAAAGAAACTCCATGCTGATGGGATTTTGGAATCACTTGATTATGAATCACTTGGTGCTTGCGGACCATGCCTTATGGGCAAGATGACTAAAGACTCCGTTCTCCGGAACAATAGAGCGAGCAACTGACTTATTGGAAATAATACATACTGATGTATGCGATCCGATGAGTGTTGAAGCTCGCGGCGGGTATCGTTATTTTCTGACCTTCACATATGATTTGAGCAGATATGGGTATATCTGCTTGATGAAACATAAGTCTGAAACATTTGAAAAGTTCAAAGAATTTCAGAGTGAAGTGGAAAATCATCGTAACAAGAAAAATAAGGTTTCTACGATCTGATCGCGGAGACAAATATTTGAGTTACGAGTTTGGTCTTCAATTAAAACTATGTGGAATAGTTTCACAAATTCATGCCACCTGGAACACCACAGCATAATGGTGTGTTCGAACGTCATAACCGTACTTTATTGGATATAGTGCAATCTATGATGTTTCTTACCGATTTACCACTATAGTTTTGGGGTTATGCATTAGAGACAGCTGCATTCACAAAAAAGGGCACCAACTAAATCTGTTGAGACGACACTGTATGAACTCTGGTTTGGCAAGAAACCAAAGTTGTCGCTTCTTAAAGTTTGGGGTTGCAATGCTTATAAGAAAAAGTTTCATCCTGATAAGGTCAAACCCAAATCGGAGAAATGTGTCTTCATAGGATACCCAAAGAAGACAGTTGGGTACACCTTCTATCACAGATCCGAAGGCAAGACATTCGTTGCTAAGAATGGATCCTTTCTAGAGAAGGAGTTTCTCTCGAAAGAAGTGAGTGGGAGGAAAGTAGAACTTGATGAGGTAACTGTACCTGCTCCCTTATTGGAAAGTAGTACATCCCAGAAACCGGTTTCTGTGACACCTACACCAATTAGTGAGGAAGCTAATGATGATGATCATGAAACTTCATAACAAGTTACTACTGAACCTCGTAGATTAACCAGAGTAAGATCCGCACCAGAGTGGTACGGTAATCCTGTTCTAGAAGTCATGCTACTAGATCATGATGAACCTAAGAACTATGAAGAAGCGATGGTGAGCCTAGATTCCGCAAAATGGATTGAAACCATGAAATCTGAGATGGGATCCATGTATGAGAACAAATTGTGGACTTTGGTTGACTTGCCCAATGATCGGCAAGCAATTGAGAATAAATGGATCTTCAAGAGGAAGACGGACGCTGATAGTAGTGTTACTATCTACAAAGCTATAATTGTCGCAAAAGGTTTTCGACAAGTTCAAGGGATTGACTATGATGAGACCTTCTCACTCGTAGCGATGCTTAAGTCTGTCTGAATCATGTTAGCAATTGCCGCATTTTATGATTATGAAATTTGGCAGATGGATGTCAAAACTGCATTCCTGAATGGATTTCTGGAAGAAGAGTTGTATATGATGCAGCCGGAAGGTTTTATCGATCCAAAAGGAGCTAACAACGTGTGCAAGCTCCAGCGATCCATTTATGGACTGGTGCAAGCCTCTCGGAGTTGGAATAAACGCTTTGATAGTGTGATCAAAGCATTTGGGTTTGTACAGACTTTTGGAGAAGCCTGTATTTACAAGAAAGTGAGTGGGAGCTCTGTAGCATTTCTGGTATTATATGTGGATGACATATTGCTAATCGGAAATGATATAGAATTTCTGGATAGCATAAAAGGATACTTGAATACGAGTTTTTTAATGAAAGACCTCGGTGAAGCTGCTTACATATTGGGCATTAAGATCTATAGAGATAGATCAAGACGCTTAATTGGACTTTCACAAAGCACATACCTTGACAAAGTTTTGAAGAAGTTCAAAATGGATCAAGCAAAGAAAGGATTCTTGCCTGTGTTACAAGGTGTGAAGTTGAGCAAGACTCAAAACCCGACCACGGCAGAAGATAGAAAGAGAATGAAAGTCATTCCCTATGCCTCAGCCATATGTTCTATAAAGTATGCCATGCTGTGTACCAGATCTATTGTATACCTTACACTGATTTTGGCAAGAGAGTACAATAGTGATCTAGGAGTAGATCACTGGACAGCGGTCAAAATTATCCTTAGTGGAACAAGGATATGTTTCTCGATTATGGACATGACAAAAAGGTTCGTCGTAAAGGGTTATGTCGATACAAATTTTGACACTGATCTAGATGACTCTAAGTCTCAATCTGGATACATATTGAAAGTGGGAGAAATTAGCTATAGTAGCTCCGTGCAGAGCATTGTTGACATAGAAATTTGCAAAAGACATACGGATCTGAATATGGCAGACCCGTTGACTAAACTTCTCTCACAGGAAAAACATGATCACACCTTAGTATTCTTTGGGTGCTAATCACATAGCGATGTGAACTAGATTATTGACTCTAGTAAACCCTTTGAGTGTTGGTCACATAATGATGTGAACTATTGGTGTTAAATCACATGGCAATGTGAACTAGATTATTGACTCTAGTGCAAGTGGGAGACTGAAGGAAATATGCCCTAGAGGCAATAATAAAGTTATTATTTATTTCCTTATTTCATGATAAATGTTTATTATTCATGCTACAATTGTATTAACCGGAAACATAATACATGTGTGAATACATAGACAAATAGAGTGTCACTAGTACGCCTCTACTTGACTAGCTCATTAATCAAAGATGGTTATGTTTCCTAACCATAGACAAAGAGTATTTTTTATTTTTTCTCTCGGTGGGTCTCACATGTAAGTGACACATGGAGGCAGGGGCAAAATGTCCAGGAAACGTCCGATAGACGGTCAAAGGCCTTTGACCTAACGGAAACGGCACGGAAGGGCATTTCTGTAAGGTCACTTAATGGCAGAGGGGCAAATTTGAGCACACTTCAAAATTAGGGGTAAATCTGAGTAGTGGGTTCGAGTTAGGGACAGAAATGCAAATGGCCCAAAATTAAACCTGTCAAAGAACATCTTCGACGGTCCGCCGTCCAGAAGAGAAAGGACATTGGCGAAGATGAAGGAAATATGCCCTAGAGGCAATAATAAAGTTATTATTTATTTCCTTATTTCATGATAAATGTTTATTATTCATGCTAGAATTGTATTAACCGGAAACATAATACATGTGTGAATACATAGACAAACAGAGTGTCACTAGCTAGTATGCCTCTACTTGACTAGCTCGTTAATCAAAGATGGTTATGTTTCCTAACCATAGACAAAGAGTTGTTATTTGATTAACGGGATCACATCATTAGGAGAATGATGTGATTGACTTGATCCATTCCGTTAGCTTAGCACTCGATCGTTTAGTATGTTGCTATTGCTTTCTTCATGACTTATACATGTTCCTATGACTATGAGATTATGCAACTCCCGTTTACCAGAGGAACACTTTGTGTGCTACCAAACGTCACAACGTAACTGGGTGATTATAAAGGAGCTCTACAAGTGTCTCCAAAGGTACATGTTGGGTTGGCGTATTTCGAGATTAGGATTTGTCACTCCGATTGTCGGAGAGGTATCTCTGGGCCCTCTCGGTAATGCACATCACATAAGCCTTGCAAGCATTGCAACTAATGAGTTAGTTGCGAGATGATGTATTACGGAACGAGTAAAGAGACTTGCCGGTAACGAGATTGAACTAGGTATTGAGATACCGACGATCGAATCTCGGGCAAGTAACATACCGATGACAAAGGGAACAACGTATGTTGTTATGCGGTCTGACCGATAAAGATCTTCGTAGAATATGTAGGAGCCAATATGAGCATCCAGGTTCCGCTATTGGTTATTGACCGGAGACGTGTCTCGGTCATGTCTACATTGTTCTCGAACCCGTAGGGTCCGCACGCTTAAGGTTTCCATGCCAGTTATATTATGAGTTTATGAGTTTTGATGTACCGAAGGAGTTCGAAGTCCCGGGTGAGATCGGGGACATGACGAGGAGTCTCAAAATAGTCAAGACGTAAAGATCGATATATTGGACGACTATATTCGGACATCGTAAAGGTTCCGAGTGGTTCGGGTATTTTTCGGAGTATCGGGGAGTTACGGGAATACGGGGGAAGAAGTATATGTGCCTTATTGGGCTTTAGGGGAGAGGAAGAGGCAGGTCGCGCGCCCCCCATTGACTAGTCTGAATTGGACTAGGGGGAGGGGCGGCGCCCCCTCCTTCCTTCTCTTCCCTCTTCCCCTTCCTTGTCTCCTACTCCTACTACTTGGAAGGACTCCTAGTTGGACTAGGAAAGGGGGAATCCTACTCCCGGTGGGAGTAGGACTCCCCTAGGGCGCGCCATAGAGAGGGCTGGCCCTCCCCTCCTCCACTCCTTTATATACGGGGGCAGGGGGCACCCCATAGAAACACAAGTTGATCTTCGTGATCGTTCTCTTAGCCGTATGCGGTGCCCTCCTCCACCATACTCCTCGATAATATTGTAGCGGTGCTTAGGCGAAGCCCTGCGACGGTAGAACATCAAGATCGTCACCACGCCGTCGTGCTGACGGAACTCTTCCCCGACACTTTGCTGGATCGGAGTCCGGGGATCGTCATCGAGCTGAACGTGTGCTAGAACTCGGAGGTGTCATAGTTTCGGTGCTTGATCGGTCGGGCCATGAAGACGTACGACTACATCAACCGCGTTGTTATAACGCTTCCACTTTCGGTCTACGAGGGTACGTAGACAATACTCTCCCCTCTCGTTGCTATGCATCACCATAATCTTGCGTGTGTGTAGGAATTTTTTTTGAAATTACTACGTTCCCCTACAGAAGAGGTGGCTCGGCTCTTAGCAGCAGAGTTTATCCGAGAGATTTACCGAGTGGCTCGCCAATGTTGTCATGGTCCCCAAAAAGGACAAGTCACTTCGCATGTGCATTGACTTTAAACATATCAATCGGGCCTGCCCGAAAGATCATTTTCCTCTCCCCCGCATCGACCAGATAGTCGACTCGACCGCGGGATGTGAGCACCTGTCTTTTTTAGACGCCTATTCCGGGTACCATCAGATCCGTCTGTATGGACCCGACGAGATCAAAACAGCTTTCATCACTCCAGGGTGCTTCTGTTATGTTACCATGCCATTCGGCCTCAAGAATGCCGGAGCCACGTTCATGAGGATGATTCAGAAGTGTTTGCTCACTCAAATTAGTCGGAATGTGGAAGCATACATGGATGATATTGTGGTCAAGTCACGGAAGGGTTCCGACCTGCTGACTGACCTTGCTGAAACCTTTGCCAACCTCAGGAGGTATGATATCAAGCTTAATCCATCAAAGTGCACATTCAGAGTTCCTGGCGGAAAGTTACTCGGTTTTCTCGTTTTCGAACGGGGAATCGACGCCAATCCAGAAAAAGTTGGTACTATACTCCGGATGAAACGTCTTGTGCGTGTGCACGATGTCCAGAAGCTTACTGGTTGCTTGGCCGCTTTAAGTCGATTCATCTCTCGTCTCGGTTAAAAGGCATTGCCTCTTTACCGACTGATGAAGAAGTCAGACAAGTTCGAGTGGACTCCTGAAGCTGATGCAGCGTTTGCAGAGCTCAAAGCTCTGCTCTCCACCCAGCCGGTGCTTGCTGCCCCAATCAGCAAAGAGCCTTTGTTGCTTTACATTGCAGCCACGGGACAAGTCGTCAGTATAGTACTTACGGTCGAGCGGGAAGAAGAAGGAAAGGCCTTTAAAGTTCAGCGCCCAATATATTATGTTTCTGAAGTTTTGACCCCATCAAAGCAAAGATGCCCTCATTATCAGAAGCTTGTATATGGGATTTATATGACCACAAAGAAGGTTGCTCACTACTTCTCTGATCATTCCATTACAGTCGTCAGCGATGCTCCATTGTTAGAGATTCTGCACAACAGAGATGCAACTGGTCGAGTGGCAAAATGGGCGATTGAACTCCTTCCCCTAGATATCAAGTTTGAGGCAAAGAAAGCTATCAAGTCCCAAGCAATAGCAGATTTCGTCGCCGAGTGGATTGAACAGCAACTGCCGACTCAAGTTCACTCGGAGCACTGGACTATGTTCTTCGACGGTTCCAAGATGCTGAATGGTTCCGGTGCTGGGGTGGTATTGGTTTCCCCCCGAGGAGATAAGCTTAGATATGTTCTCCAAATCCACTTTGATTCCTCCAATAACGAAGCAGAATATGAAGCACTTTTGTATGGGTTGCGCATGGCCATTTCACTCGGCGTCCATCGCCTCATGGTCTATGGCGACTCAGATTTGGTGGTTAATCAAGTGATGAAGGAGTGGGATGTCAGAAGTCTAGCCATGACTGGTTATTGCAATGCAGTGAGAAAGCTAGAGAAGAAATTTGAGGGGTTAGAGCTTCATCACATACCCCGACTGAAAAATCAAGCAGCTGATGATTTGGCGAAAATAGGTTCCAAGAGAGAAGCCATTCCCAGCAATGTGTTTTTGGAACACATCCACACACCATCAATTCAAGAGGATCCCTTTACTGAAGAAGCCCCGCAGCCAAAAAGTGCCACGGATCCGACTGAAGTTGAAGTTCCAGCTGTGGTCTACCTGATCATGGAAGTTTTGGTCATCACTCCCGATTGGACGGTGCCGTACATCGCGTACATCCTAAGGAAAGAACTCCCAGAGGACGAAGAAGAGGCTCGATAGATCGTCCGTCGATCCAAGGCCTTTACAGTCATAAATGGACAGTTGTATAGAGAAAGCGCGACTGGAGTCAGTCAGAAGTGTATAACACCAGAAGAAGGTCAGATAATCCTTGATGATATCCACTCGGGGACCTGTGGTCATCATGCGTCCTCTCGGACCATTGTGGCTAAAGCATACCGAGCGGGATTCTACTAGCCAAGGGCAAATGAAATGGCGAAAGAGATAGTCGACAAATGCAAAGGATGTCAGTTCTACTCCAACATGTCCCACAAACCCGCGTCAGCCCTGAAGACCATTCCACTCGTCTGGCCCTTCGTTGTGTGGGGATTGGATATGGTTGGACCACTGAGAACGGGCAGGAGCGGCTTCACTCATGTGCTAGTGGCAGTCGACAAGTTTACCAAATGGATTGAAGCTAAGCCTATCAAGAATCTCGATGCCTACACTGCTATCAGTTTTGTCAGAGAGTTGATATTCAGATATGGAGTCCCGCATAGCATCATCACGGATAATGGGTCAAACTTTGATTCTGACAAGTTCAGAGGTTTTTGCGCCTCTCAAGGCACTCGAGTCGACTACGCTTCAGTCACTCACCCCCAGTCGAATGGACAAGCGGAAAGAGAAAACGGTCTAATTCTCAAAGGACTGAAACCCCGACTGATGCGCGATCTCAAACACGCAGCAGGCGCATGGGTCAACGAGCTTCCTTCAGTTCTTTGGGGATTGAGAACCACCCTGAACCGGTCGACTGGAAGAACCCCATTCTTTCTGGTCTATGGAGTTGAAGCAGTTTTGCCGAGTGACCTGCTTTACAATGCACCCCGAGTCGAGCTCTACTCTGAAGATGAAGCAGAACAAGCCCGGCAGGATGCAGTCGACCTCCTAGAAGAAGAAAGAGAAATGGCCATGATCCAATCGACTATCTATCAGCAAGACTTGCGTCGATTCCATGCCAGAAATGTGAAGAGTCGAGCCTTCCAAGAAGGAGACTTGGTCCTCCGAGTGGATCAACAGAAACCACACAAGCTCGCCCCTACTTGGGAAGGTCCCTTCATCGTCACCAGAGTCCTCCACAATGGAGCGTACCATCTTTACAATGTCGATCGCCATATTGATGAGCCACGAGCTTGGAACGCGGAGCTACTCCGCCCCTTTTACACTTGAATTCTCACTCAGATGAGATGTAATAAGAAAAACTTCTGTAGTTTATTTAACAAAGACAAGAGTGTTATAATTTTCCCAGTGATTGTTGTTGCTTTTGTTTGCGTGAGGAATCCCCCAGTGGGTGGCTTAGCTGCGAATCCGTTTCGCCTAAGTTTGTAAAAAAAATAAAATTCCTACCGAGTGGTGAGCAAGTCTCTCACTCGGAGGCTTAGCTGCGAACCCGTTTCGCCTAAGTGTTTGAAAATCCTACCGAGTGGTGAGCCAGCCTCCCACTCGGGGGCTTAGCTACAGTCCAGTACTCGCCTAAGTGTTTGAAAATCCTACCGAGTGGTGAGCAATCCTCCCACTAGGAGGCTTAGCTGCAGTCCAGTACTCGCCTAAGTGTTTGAAAATCCTACCGAGTGGTGAGCCAGCCTCCCACTCGGGGGCTTAGCTGCAGTCCAGTACTCGCCTAAGTTTGAAAAATCCTACCGAGTGGAGAGCGACCCTCCCACTCGGGGGCTTAGCTGCAGTCCAGTACTCGCCTAAGTTTGAAAAATCCTACCGAGTGGAGAGCGACCCTCCCACTCGGGGGCTTAGCTGCAGTCCACTACTCGCCTAAGTTTGAAAAATCCTACCGAGTGGAGAGCGACCCTCCCACTCGGGGGCTTAGCTACAGTCTAGTACTCGCCTAAGTTTGAAAAATCCTACCGAGTGGAGAGCGACCCTCCCACTCGAGGGCTTAGCTGCAGTCCAGTACTCGCCTAAGTTTAAAAAATATTACCGAGTGGTGAGCAATCCTCCCACTCGGGGGCTTAGCTGCAGTCCCAGTACTCGCCTAAGTTTTAAAAAAATCCTACCGAGTGGAGAGCAATCCTCCCACTCGGGGGATTAGCTGCAGTCCCAGTACTCGCCTAAGTTTAAAAAAATCCTACTGAGTGCTGAGAAATCCTCCCACTCGGAGGCTTAGCTGCAGTCCAGTACTCGCCTAAGTTTAAAAAATCCTACCGAGTGGTGAGCAATCCTCCCACTCGAAGGCTTAGCTGCAGTCCAGTACTCGCCTAAGTTTAAAAAATCCTACCGAGTGGTGAGCAATCCTCCCACCCGGAGACTTAGCTGCAGTCCAGTACTCGCCTAAGTTTAAAAAATCCTACCGAGTGGTGAGCAATCCTCCCACTCGGAGGCTTAGCTGCAGTCCAGTACTCGCCTAAGTTTAAAAGAATCCTACCGAGTGGTGAGCAATCCTCCCACTCGGGGGCTTAGCTGCAGTCCCAGTACTCGCCTAAGTTTAAAAAATCTTACCGAGTGATGAGCGAACCTCCCACTTGGGAGGCTTAGCTGCAGTCCCAGTACTCGCCTAAGTTTAAAAATTCTTCCCGAGTGATGAGCGAGCCTCCCACTTGGGAGGCTTAGCTGCAGTCCAGTACTCGCCTAAGATTTCTCCACCTCAGAGCTGCATTCCAAGCACAAGGAGTATTCTAAGTAAAATCAAGTTCCAGTCAAAAGGAAACACCCGCATACTCAGAAACAAACCAAGTTCGGATAAATCCCAAGGTTCCAAACGACAGATCAAAAGTATTCGAGCATCAAGCCCGAAGAAGTTTAATGGTTACACCATCACTCGGCATTCCGAGGCAAATTTAAAGCGAAGCATAGAAGTTTTACTCCTCGGGTGGAGGACTGGAGGGCGCGCCAAACTAGTCCAGGTCAATCCCGTCAGTAATCCGAGTGGCAGCAGCAATGAAGGTCTCCATGAAAGACTAAAAGTTGTGCTTCCTGGTATTGGCAACTTGGAGATCCGCCAGCTTTTCCTCTCGCGCCTCCTTGCAGTGAACACGAACCAAGGACATAGCAACGTCAGCGCCACACCTAGCCGAAGACTTGTTCCATTCCTGCACTCGACTTGGAACTTCATTCAGTCGAGTCATCAGAGACTCGAGGTCATTTTGAAGCATCGTTCCAGGCCAGAGCGCCATGTCGATCCGCGACGCCGCAACCTTCAGTCGAGCAAGGTAGTCAACCACTCCAGCAATACGAGACTCCAGTCGGAGCACGTTCATAGCAGCCTCATCCTTCACCGGAGAATGAATGGGGTCCAAGTTCGTCTCCACTTGACTGGTCTCTTCCTCAAAGTTCTGGCAGAATTCTGTAAGCACAATTCAAAGATAAGTCAGTGGCTCTACAATGGATTGATGACAACAAGTCAGTCGGGTAGGAGTGATTACCCTCAAGCATGACGAATAACTTCTTGGCGAGCTCAACCAGATAAGCCTCCAGATCGTTCATCTTCCCCGCCAGTTCACTTGCCTTGTCATTCAGAGCTATCTTGTCATTCTTTAGACGGCTGGCCTCTTTGTTGGCTGCGTCGAGAGCAGTTTTCAGTTTGGAGTTCTTCTCTTCGAGATTAACGACTGAAGCCAGCTTTTCTTCCGCAAGCTTCGTCTTGTCCAAAGCCGCCTTCTGCACCTTGGCAAGGTCATGGTCCTTCTTCTTGAGAGCCTCCTCCATTTTATCTGCAAAACATCAACGGGATCAGCATCAGGAATGGGCAGAAAAGAAAGACAGTCGTCAAGTTCTCACCAGCCATACCTTGCGCTTCGTCCCTCGCCTTCTGCAAGTTCTCCTGGGCAAGCTTCAAGTCGAGGTTGAGCTGGATCTGTTTGTTTTCCAATTCAGTATAGCGAGCCACAAGCTCGCAGGATTTCTGCGAAGAGTCAGTCGACAGACGTCAAATATAGGTTGCTTCCGAGCGACACTTCTAAGACTACAGTCGAATCAAAAATATCCGACAGTAGTCTCGGGGACTACACCCAGTGGGTGCACTCAGCGTGCCCCCACTGGTTTGACCGACTCGGCTCAACCAGTCGACCGAAAGAGACTAAGAGGTTATGATCTCATCATGATCTGCAAAAAAAGAGGGAGGTTCTTCAGACCTTAGTCGACTGCCAGCAGTCGACCATGGTCTCGGGGACTACACCCAGTGGGTGCACTCAGCGTGCCCCCACTGGTTCCAAGATCCCATTCGAAATGGCCTGACCAGACCGAGTGAAGAAATTCGAGTGAAGCAGCACAATATAAAGACTACAGTCGACTGCCAGCAGTCCACCGTAGTCTCGGGGACTACACCCAGTGGGTGCACTCAACGTGCCCCCACTAGTCCAAAAAGTTCAATCGACACACCCAGTGGGTGTACAGATGCAAAGATCTTCGGAAAAGAGAGTCTTCAGATAGCACATCCCAACAGAACAAGCGGTGATCAACTAACCTGGACATTGCTTTGAAGAGCTGAACTGGCATCATAGGCCGCTTGGCTGGCTTCCCGGACCACCTTCACCTGCTCCATCATGATCCCCGCCTGACGTATAGCCTCTTTAGCAGCACCCACTTGGTCCTCTGGGACGTGGTGTGTGGCAAAAAGGGAGGGAGGATCAGCAGTCGACGTGAAGGCCGAACACTCGTCAGCGGCACAGCGAAGGACACAGAAGTCCGAGTGGTATTACCACCCTCCTGAACTACTGTCTCAGGCGCTCGTGCAGTTTGTGGTGTCTTGCCAGTTGACGCCTTCCTATTCTTCCTCGCCCTCAGCGGCACTTCGTCATCATCATCAGGAAGATCAATGACATGAGGAGGAGCTATAAGAAAAATCCAAAAAGTTAAAGACGAAAATCCAATCGACCAAAGGAGACCGTCAATCAACTAAGAGTGAAACATCAGAAACTATACCAAGGTTGGAGGTAACAGCGTCTTCCATTTCCTGGTCATCGTTCTTGGCAGAGATCTCGGAGGTAGCAGCACTGCAGATTCCAAAAACCAGTCGGTTTAGTCAATGAGTCGACCAAGAGTCCGTCCATGTTCAACAAAAAAAGCAAGTTCTGCTGTTACCCAGAAATGGTGGGAACGGTCATCTTCATCTTGGGCAGGGCCTTCGGTGGCTTTGACGACGCCGCTCGTGGATGCTTTGGCGCTTTTTCAGTCGACGATGGGGAAGACATCCGAGGGCGTTTTGACGACTGCCTAACAGGCATAGTCGCCTTGCCTCGTTCGCGCGCAGGGTCGTGTGTGAGCTTGGATCGCCTTTCCGTGCGGGAAGGATCGACTTCTTCCTCCTCCCCTCTCCACTGTAGTCGTCGTCATCATCCTCCTCCCCTTCACCGTTAGATTGCCACTCTTCCCCACTTTCGCCTCCGCTCGCTTCCCCCTCCTCGGCCTGCTCTTGCGCCCCGTTGGGCATCGAGTACATATCAGTAATGGTCTGGAAGACAACAAACAAAACAAAAGTCAGTCGACTGTTTTTAAGCAAACAGAATGAAGAAAGCAAGGTCACAGTCAAAGATGCAGAATCGGACCTGGTCTACTTCGTACGTCTGGTCGAGTGGAGGAATCCTCCTGGCTCCTCGGGGGTTGTCCTTGTTCCCTGAGATACTTGACAGCCACCCTTCCAACGTCGCATCGTCAACCTCCTCCGGATGAATCCGAGTGGTGTCATCGAGACCCAAATACATCCACATCGGATGGTCACGAGCTTGGAGCGGTTGGATGCGCCTCCGGAGGAAGACCTCTAACAAATCCATACCAGTCACCCCGTCGCGGACGAGCTGAACCACTCGACCGACCAGCACTTTGACTTGTGCCTTTTCTTCCAGTGTCACTCTCAGAGAGGAAGGGTTTTCTGCTCGGTTCAGGGAGAAAGGGGGAAGGCCCGTCGCCTGTCCTGGAGTCGCCTGGTCTTTGCAGTAGAACCAGGTCGACTGCCACCCGCGGACTGACTCGGGAAAAGTCATAGCTGGAAAAGAACTTTTGCTTCTCATTCGGATCCCAAGACCCCTGAACATCTGAATCACTTGCGTCCTTTCGTCACTCGACTTGGCTTTCTTAACCGACTGAGAACGGCAAGTGAAAATGTGCTTGAAGAGGCCCCAATGGGGACGGCAACCCAAGAAATTCTCGCACAAAGATACAAAGGCAGCAAGATACACGATGGAATTTGGAGTAAAGTGATGGAGCTGCGCTCCGAAAAAGTTCAAGAAGCTCCGGAAGAAAGAATGAGGGGGCAGAGAAAATCCGCGGTCGACGTGAGTGGTGAGGAGGACGCACTCACCCTCGCGAGGCTGAAGTTCGATCTCATTCCCCAGGAGACGCGCAGATTCATGGGGAATGAATCCCCCATCGATCAGATCATCGATGTCATCTTGCCGAATCGCCGAAGGCATCCAATCGCCCTGGATCCAGTCCTTCGGCAGAGCGGACCTCGAAGAAGATCCGCCCCGACCGGACTTCCTCGCCTTCGCCTGCGCCGTTGCTTTCTTCGCACGCTCCAGGGCCGCCGTCTTCTCCTTCACCATCGCCGCGGACAAAGCTCGAACAGGCCGGCAGCGCTGAGACGAGAGCAGAGGTGGCGGAAGAATTCGAGAAGGAAGGGGAAAAGTGAAGGCGCACTGTTCAAAAGCCCTAGGCCGACAGCTTATATGGGGTCGCTTCCGAGTGACTGACCTGTAGGTCCAGGAGGCCCTGTCAAATCCCGCAACAGTCGCGCACGCGATACGTGGCGAAAAAGGTGGCGCGGAGATCGAGGAGGCTCCGTTCTATCCCATCCGATTACTGCGGCCTCCCCCGTCCCGCGCGCTTCCCGAAATTCGAATCCCGCGAAATCCGCGGGCAGCAGAACAACTCGTCAGATGGAGGATCTCCTACACGCAACCACTCAGGAATCTACAAGTAAAGAAATTCAGTCGACTAAAGAAAATTGTGAATGGATCAAGGCGACCGGAAAAGAAGTTGGTAACGACGCCCAGGTTCATTGATCCAAAACGAGATATACTCATGACACGAAGGGTGGGTCGGAAGGATGCTCAACTCCTTCCCCACTCAAACCTCGATCCATTCGGGGGCTAATGATGAAGCTATGTATCTAGGGTAGGGTCATGGACCTGTCCAAACTACCCTACCCAAGGACATCCCTAGAAGAAATCACTTTTCAGTCGACTTGGAGGTGTTCCACTCGACAGACTCGAAGACACTCGACCAAGAATCAACCACTCGACGAAGATCCAACCACTCGACGACCAGGAGACCTAAAGTCACTCCGCACGCTAACGGTCGGTCATTGAGTAGCTTTTATGGTCATCATAGCACTTTATTAGGGGCATTACCAGTAACGTCCGACCTTGATGTACTTAAATCCCTGCATAACTGAGGGCCGGAGGGGCCTGGCGAACTCTATATAAGCCACCCGCCTCCTCAGTGTAAAGGGTTCGCACACCTGTAATTCATACACACATAATCCAGTCCACCGCCTCCGGGCTCCGAGACGTAGGGCTATTACTTCCTCCCAGAAGGGCCTGAACTCGTAAATCCCGTGTGCTTACAACTACTCCATAGCTAGGATCTTGCCTCTCCATTCCTACCCCCTACATTACTGTTAGACTTAGAACCACGACACTAACCTTCTCGGGCCACTGCTCCGGCTTTTTTTTGGCATCTGAGATTCAATTGGGCCTACTAGCCTATTGGGACTATACTACGATCCCATCCAATGCAAAAGGTGCAGAGTCCTGAAAACACTGGACGCTCGCGACCCTCTCTTTCGCTCGCAGCCTCGTGTGGCGGCGCTACTATGTTTGACCGACGTGGTTGCCGACCGATGTGGGGGCTCGGATTGCAACGGCAACTGCTTGCACCAATGCGACGGACCCGGTCCGTTTGGTTGCACGGACGCGAGCTGCATGACAGGATTGGGTGTGGCGGTGAACACAGCCGCGAAGTTCAATCGTGAAAGATGATTTGATTGAGAGGTTAATCAGCCATCAATGCCAATCGATGCTCCTGGTAGGTCAGTTTCATCGCATATTTATATTAATGCCAATTGATTGATTGAGAGGTTAATCGTGTCTCACATTCATGCGGGCCTATAAAATCCCAACCTTGCCTCTCCACTCTGTTCATTTTCGCAAACTATTCTTTAGCACAGAAGCGATAGGTGATGCTTAGGTCTGCAGCCGTTCCAAGGGGCGGTTTGGTTTCTGCCCATATCAGCCACACCAAATCGTTGGCGCTGTTGGCGAGCGATTCTTTAAAAAAAAAATCAGTTGGCGAGTGATTCTGGCGCCCTCATTTCTACCAACAGATTGGCGTAAAAGGAGAGGAAAGCTGAGGCGGGTTGGCATGCCTGATTGGCGTAGTATTTGGTTCCTATCCAAAAACGCCCACCTCAAGGCTAGTCAACGACCAATTTTTTGGTCGGGCATGTGAGACTCTAAACTAAACAGGACTAGGCGACGTCTGTGTTGTAAGGTCAACTCCATCGCACGAATCCAAACGGACGTCCGTTTTGTTTGGTTTCTGTCCATTTGGGTAGGACAATGGGGTCGTGTTCAGGCCTGTCCTGAGATACGGTGGCCGTGCGTTCAATGCGCTGCCGCATCCTATCCGTGTACTTTTTGTATGCAAGCCCTTAAACTTTTTTTCATCAGTCATTCTTGATACATGGAAATACATCACCAAATTTTGACTAGAAAAGTAAGACCAAAGAAAACAAGAAGCACAAGAATACATTTTAGAAAATATCCAACTTTCATAACTGCTCATGTAAGTTGGATTAGTGTCTTCTCGATGCATTCATTGTTGATCTGCGGAGGAGCCGCCTCCATCTTGCGTGTTTCTTTTTTCTTCGAGTCTAAAGAAATAGAGGTGCCTCCTCGCATCTAGTCTCGTGTCTAGCCTCTAATCTAGCAACAAGTGCACTTGTCTCATCTACAACCTCTATGCTAGCTAAAAGTGCACGAATATCTACTAAATTGCGCTCTATCAATATATCGATGTACTCTTCTTTCCAATACCAAAACTTGCATCAATTCTACACAACAAACTTTGAAGTTAACACAACTAGTCAAATCTAGAGCATAAACCGAAGCTAAAAAAGCACATACCCCATCGTTTAAGCACTTGATGAACACCCATCCGGAATGTTCCGGCGTTGTAGACATGCGGCGAACGACCTTCTTTACGCAGTGGTCGCACTTAATGAGCGGCAACGGTGCGCCGACAAGCTTTTGGGCTAGCACCGAGTCAGGCCGACCGCCATTCGTGTATCTGTCGGCGGACCACCGACGGTGTAGATCCGAGCGGCTAGAGGAGGAGCCACTGCCTGCATGTGGCCTTGCGGCCCTGCCATGGCCTTCCAGCCCGGTCCCCGCCCAGTCCATGGCGTGGCGCGGCCTCCCACAGCCGGGCGAGCTCAAGACCGACCGGATCCGGTCCAAATTCGGCCGGCGGGTGCGCAAAACTGGTGGTCGTGGTTGGGTAGCTCGGGGGCGCCGAGGGGAAGGAGCTGGGCGAGCGCGCGTCCGAGCTGCACAGCTACAATGGCAGCAGCGGCGGCGGCGGCAACGAGGGAAGAGTGGGGAAGAGTGGAGAAGAATGGAGGGCGTGCGGCTGGAGGGAGGAAGGGGTGGATAAAAAAAGGCGCCCCTGTGCCACCAATGGGCGGGCCAGGGGAGGACACGCGCAGACGGCCCGGTCCGCGTGCTGTCCGTTTCACCCCAAAAGCTGCGCAAACTTGGGCCGGGGATGGGTCGAAAGCGGACAGAAAATGGACAAAAGTCTGTTTGCGCCCGCGCGTTGGCCGTCTGGTTCGTCCGTTTTACCCCAAAAGCACGCGCGCGGACAGAATGGGGTCGTGCAGTGTAGTTGGCCTAATTTGTTGTCAATGGAGTTGGAGTTAAACAATCCTCGGCGCCGACTAATGAAGCCTTTTTTTAGGGGGCAAAGAAGCCTTTTAGATATGAGTGCATGTGGGAGACCAACATAAATTTCAGTGGTGTCGTGGAGGAGGCATGGCAAGCCGATGCACCTGCGACGTCGGTGGGCGGTCCTTTTTAGTAGAAGCAATTCTTTCTTGCAAAGAACCTATTTCTGCACAATCTTCGGTTTTCGACGCGGAAGCAATTTGCTTAGCAAGGAAACTGGAAGTCGTGGCAAGGTCCTTATCCCGCTGGGGTCAGCTCACGTTTGGTTCTATACGACAGGAGCTAAGAGCATCTTCACTCGTTCGGTCCTCAGGCGAACCAGGTGATTGTGGTTTGGCTGTTCGGCCAGCGCTTTTTTAGCCCTGAGGGCGATCTAGTTTCAAGTCACGCTCCTAGATTTGGCCTTAAGACACGTATAATTTCAAACATGACATTTCTTGCTACCCAAAAAAACGCCACAAGTTCGGCGATCAATGCCACAAAGTTTGGCGATCACCACGCCACAGTTCGGCAATCAATCATACTCGAAAGTTCGGCGTTCAAAAGGAAGGACGCGTAGGCAATGCATCAAACGGCAGCGTGCTCCTCCGGCGTCGGACTGGCGGGAGTCGGCGTGCTCGGGCTGGTCGTCGTCGGCGCGGCTTCTGTGCTGGGCGTCGTGGAGGCATCATCACTGCGGCGACGTCGTGAAGCTGGCCGACGACCCGACGCTCTGCTGGCTCCAGGAAGCTTGTGGGCCGTGGCCGCCGGGTGGATTCATCATCCCCGCGCGAGACGCCGACTCTGCCCGCTCCGCCGCCGCCGCCCTGTCCCGGGCCCTCTTGGCGTTGAGCCTATTCTGCCGGTTGGTGGTGACAGCCTCCCGGCGCTGAACCTCCGCCTTCCAGTCGGTGTTCGACATGCCGGGTGGTTTTGACGGCGGCGCCCTCGGCTTCCTCTGCTTCGGCTAGGTGGCATCGGCATCGGCAACGGCGCGAGGGGCCGTATACTTCTTCGGCGGCATGGCGAGATGCCGGCCGAATGGCGGGGAGAGGGAGGAGAATGGCGGGAGAAGAGAGCAGAACGGGGGAATGAAGGGATAATGGAGGGGAAAAGTAGGGGATCGGCGGGAAAAAGTGCCTTCACTCGCCGACAGAGCAGACCCACAAGCCTTTTTGCTTCAGCCGGCGCCCCCAGGCGGCCCCCGGGGGCTTGGGTTCGGCTCGGGTTCGCCGGCTGTTATTTCGGCCCAAACCGGCGATAAACAAGGTCCTGGGGGCGCGACTGGGCCATTTTTTTTACGCCGGCGCTAAAAAATGGCCTGGGGAGGGGGAAGCGGCCTGTTGGGGGCGCGGCTGGAAATGCCCTAAGAAACCTACGTCACATGATACAGCTGCTGTACATAGAGGAGATCATGATGAGGCAGAGAGGTGCTGCATCCAATGGCTGACCGAGGGGGCTGGTAACACTGCTTTTTTTTCAGAAAAAATAACAAGTGCTTGGCGTGCAAAGAACAAGATCAAGCAGCTAGAGAAAACTGATGGTACTTCTGTTACTGATCAAAGCAAAGATGGTGCAGATGACTAATGAGTTTTATTCAAACTTGTACACTTCAGAAGGAACTATTGGGATGGAGGTATCCCACATACCTTCGAGAGTGGACGGGGCGAGAAATGCACGTCCAAATAAGGAATATATCAAAGAAGAGGTTAAAGAGGCCCTGTTTCAAATGTTCCCTACTAAGGTTGCGGTACCAGATGGGGTCTTGGATGCCCCATTACGGTTAACTTTATTACAATCTATGAGTGCTTGCATTATATGAAAACAAAAAGGGTCAATAGCAACAGATTATTTGCTTTAAAGCTGGATATGACAAAGGTGTATGATAGACCGGAATGACCTTACTTGAAGGCATAAACTAGGTGTTAGCCCACGTTTCACCGAAACTGTTATGTGCGTATCTTCAGTTTCTTATTCGGTGCTTTTTAATGGTGGTGGTTTCAATGCTTTCAGGCCATCTAGGGGAGTACGGCAGAGGGACCCTATTTCCCCATACCTTTTACTTCTAGCGGCAGAAGGGCTTTCATGCTTGCTCAAAACTCATGTTGATGGAGTTTGGGGCATAACAGTGGCACCAACTGCATCAGAAGTAAATCACCTTCTATTTGTCGATGACAATCTCTTGTTTTTTAAAGCAACCAGTGTCAGTGCTGTACGAATCAAGGATCTATTGAGGAGGTATTGTGATGCGTCCGGACAAAGACTCAATGTTGATAAGTGCTCTATTTATTTTAGCAAGGGTGTGCATGAAAACTTGCGGGCTAATGTAATGAATATTCTTGTAGTCCAGAATGAGTCACTTTCAGATAAGTACTTGGGCCTTCCCACGGATGTGAGGAAATCGAAAGAGGGATGTTTTAGGACGCCGTTAACTGCCACACGTGTGGTATATTCAACATGTGCCCACACATGGTGTGGTGTGCGCAGGAGGCAGCCCACACGGACTGTGTATGGGCGGACATCAGAATTGCCCACACGTGTGGGCGCGGCTACTTCGTGCCACACGCCAACAAGTACTACTCATCTTCACCCGTGCGTGTGGCACGAAGCAAAAATGCCCACACATCCTGGCGCAGCTACGTTAGGTACTCCGCGGGATGATGATTTAGTTGCCATCCCGGTTGGCAGATGTAGTTATCTGGGATGGCAAGTGTAGTTGTAAAAATATGGCAACTCTATCTGTTTTGGTTAACTATAGTTGCCATGTCTAATTTATGGTAGTTGCCGTGTGTAATCAAACCGTAATTGCCGTGTGTGATAAACTACTTGTCACATATGGTCAAACAGTAGTTGCCATGTGTGTTTACCTAGTTGCCACGTGTGGTCCAACCATAGTTGCCATCTATTGTTAATCACAGTTGTCATGTCTGTTTATCTGGTTGCCACGTACGCGCAACTGCAATTGCCGTCTAGCAAAAATTCACAGTTGCCATGTGTGTACTGAGTTGCCAAGTTCGCGTAACTGCAGTTGCCATTCACAACGTAGGAGTGTCGTGTGGGGCGAAAAGCAGTTCGCCCACACGCGCATGACCTAGGTGGTGGCTGTATGGGCAGAAACTAGTTCGCCCACACAGCGCAGCTGGCAAATGGCGTGGTGCGAGCGTACTCTCCAACGCCCACACACCAGCCCCATCCTACGTGGCACAGAAAATCAACCTTTTCGTGCCAAGATTCGTGCAAAAGACACTGGACAACGATCCAAGCGTGTGGGCGAGTTGGGGAACGCCGACACGTGTGGGTGTTAGAGTTTCCGATGTTTTATAGATACTTAAAGACAGAATCTGGAAACATGTGCAAGGGTGGATGGAAAAATTCTTACCAGCGGTCGACAAGGTTTACAGGCGTACCTGCGATGCCTTAGAAATCTACACAATCACAACCATCTATGGTTTTCTTTCGACAGAAACTATACTCTACTACTAAATTCCAGTCACCGGCTATATATGGTTAGGTATTCATGACAGGCGAATTTCACGGCCATAATTCCTCGGAGCATGATGCATCCGTAATTGACACCATGCTTGAAGCTGCATCACAGTCAGAACTGAAAACAAATTTCTTTCTAGCAGTCATATTTTTGGAGGGTATGGATAAACTGATCGATACAGCTCGACATATACCAATATTACATTGAAGGTGTAGGACGTTTCCTGTCATATTCTACTCTCGGCGACAGACACTGGAGCCAAATCGAAATGCTCCTCCAGCACCGACAGTACTTGGGGGAGTGAAGACACCATGAAGTCAGGCTTAACATCTTCAGGCAAAGAATCGTGGGGGGCGTATCGCCCTGTTTCGTCAAGTAGGCAAGTGAATGCTCCTGCTCTCTTTCCACAAACGATCTGCGCAAGGTTTTCAAAGGCAAGGCAAATGAATCAGTACACACGCACAAGCTATCGGAAAAGTTTAAGATTCACAAAAACTGTCCTGAACTCCGGCTTATGTAAGTAGTAGAATCAAGGAGCATTTAGCGAAAGCAGCACAGGCACAATTCCTTTTGATTCATGGGTATGATGGAAGTATGAAACTATAACTTACTGTGGAGCTTTCAAATTTTGAACTCATAATATCTACACTAATTTAGGAATCCTGATAGTATGCCTTGATAACTCGAACCATGGCACAAAGTGAACTGTATAGGAATCATTCATACGCTGAGCTACATAATGGGATGAAAAATGCTTACGTCATCCTTGAGGCTGTCACCAACCATGATCACCTCGGTTGGTGGAATGTCCCAAGTGGAGCAAATATGAAGCAATGGAGCTGGATCTGGCTTATAGGGACGGAATTCTCTGCTTAATGCAGGCACAAATGTCATCTGCGTAAGTTTCAGATGTGCGAGATTAGCATATTGAAGATGATTGCAATATCACAGATCCTGGAAAGTTATTTCACTTCACCATACCAATATATGACTAGCAAAAAATCAAGTCGGTTGAGCATAAAGTAAACCATGAATATTAAAAGATATATATTATGCAGAGTTACAACATAACCTCATAATTTGCCTAGATAACAACATTCAGCCTTTCTACATAACACAAGGATTGGGGAGATCGACATGAAGGTATGTTCAGAAAGGTGCAAGAAACTATTCCCTCCGTCCCATAATGTAAGATGTCTTTTGACACTACACTAGTGTCAAAATACGTCTTATATTATGGGATAGAGGGAGTAGTTGCAGAAGATTACCAAAATAAACACAGATTTGGGTTGAGTGTCGCAAGGTATATCACAGTAATATACATGAGCAAGAACAATGGATATCATCCTGAAAGTATAACCACGAGATGAACAGAATGAGTTTAGTGCAACAACTTACACCAAACCTTTGGTGAAACAAATCAACTGCGCCCTTCACATTGCGGGTGATTAAACCCCTCCTGTGTAATACCAATGGTAATTATCAATAACAAAAGCATAAATATCTCTAATCTAATAAAGTAACTACATACAGATGCCACTAATAATTGCAGTTATTTCTGTACCATTAGTCTGGCAGATTTCTACAATAAGAAACAGATGCTACACATGAACTCAATGGCACATGTCAAAAAAAGTAACAGTGTCTGTTATATACTTATATACAAGTAAACAACAAACTAGTAAGCAACATCCAAATCTGATGCGTAGCTCACAATTTTTTTTAAAGAAAGCAACCGCCTCTGTTATATACAAGTAAACAACAAACTAGTAAGGCACCTGCTGCTAGAGTGCTTCTTCCTGATCACTAGGATTGTTGGCATTAAGAAGTCAGTTGGAGATTCATAATTAGTGATCTAATTCACAACCCAATTAAGAATAAAAATGCATGATTTTCTGACACGATAATTTATGGCTCCAGAGAGTTTAAGTTCCCACTACAGGATGTATGGGAATTCCTTGGAATAACATGATTTCATCAAAAAGTTGACAGAGCAAGACGTACTGATCATCAGAAGTAATGTTTCTAAATGAGGTATAATGTTGTGCGAACATATAACTGCATATTTAATCGTGGATTTGCAATAGCATGGGTTTGCATATCAAATTTCGATTTTCGATCCATCCAATCTATATAGCCTACAAGGCATTCTTCCTATCATCCGAAAACAACCTCTCTAACTTCCTGAAATGTTAGTCCGTACATCAATCGACAGACAGTTCACTATTAATACAGCAAAGTCCCAAATCATGGCATGAACAAACTTTTAAGCAACTGCATGGTAGTGATACTACCAGGTGCAAATGGTATTACACCTGCACCAAATCAATTCTGAAAACAAAGTGCAATTGAGCACATAGTGAACTGTACAACTAACTGAACTGAATTGAGCTACATTTTGGGGCAAAGAATCCCACCTGATCTGCCTCGCGTCGAGGAACCCGCAGAGCTCCGCGGCCCCTGCAAACCACAAGCACCGTCACACGCCGATAAGGGAATCAGAATCCGACGCGAGGGGGGCCGACCGGGAGGGGCTCACCGGGCATGATCTGGAGGCGGTCGAGGCCGTCGCGCTCGAACCGGGCGATGGCCTCGTAGGCGCGGCGCTGCTCGTCGGGGCCCCAGGCCTCGATGCAGTGGAGGATGTCGACGGCGCCCCCGCCGGCCTCGCGCGCCGCGGCGTAGGCCGCCTCCCCGCCGAGCACCTCGCGGTACATGGCCGGGAAGTCGATGACGGGCACCGTCAGGGTCCCGTCCATGTCGAACACCACGCCCCGCAGCGGGCCCCTGCGGCGGGCGGGCGCGGAGGAGGAGGAGGACATGGAGACGGCGGCGGGCGGGCGGGGAGCGAGGCGGCGGCGTGGGAGGAGGAGGAGGGGGCGGGGGCCGCCGGCGAGGAGGCGGTGCGCGGGGAGCAGGCGGGGGAGGAGCATGCGTGGCGCGGTCTCCGGCCGGCCGCGTCTGTCTGTGGCGTGCGCGCGCGCGTGCCGGCGGCTGGGCGTGTGGTGGGTGGGAGTCGGAGCCCGCGCGTGTGGCTCTGATCCTGGATTACGCGCCGCATTTTTCTCCAACAGAGTTACGTCTTCCAGCATGGATCACGCACAGCTATTGCAGGCATCTAACTGCTTTACGTCTTCCAGTATGGGTCACGCACAGGTATATCATCATTCGCTAATGGAAACCACCTCAATGATCTTGATCTTAAGCTTGTAAGACTGGTTCTGCACAGGGGTTGAAAATATGTGTTTAAGCGCAAAGTGTGCATACCAATGAAAGTAACATCAAGATATTTTCACAGTACCATAGAATCATTAGGTTCTACACCAGCCAAGGCATTGATATTTTCAAAGCTAGGATTCTGCAATTCAATTCCGTTAGGTACATTCCTGATTCTATACAATTACAACATGTCATAATTACCTAGTGCACAAAGCATCAGAGAGATCAGAATGAAATATTATAACATGAGTGCAGTCGGGAATGTGTTCTCGAAAGCCGTTGCACCTGAACATTTTGGAGACATTTTGTTTAGGTGGTTTGCGCAAATTTCAATGAACAAACGAAGTCTGAACACATGTTGGCCAATATTTATACATGTGTACGGGTCCACCATTACTCCAACAAACAATATCAGAATGGGTTTCCTTTTTAGACCAGTCATGCACAAAATCTCGCCCAAAGAGTAACAATTGCATGTTTTCTTTACAATTCATTATCGAGTTATTTCGTGCGATGAAACTACTTGTAAAATGTATGATGCCATGATCTTAATAAAAATACACATTCTCCATCTATGATGGAAATTTGGTGTCTTGGTTCTCCAGCAGCACCGGTAGGGGGCAAAAGGTTGGCAACAACAGTAACCAAACCAACTACATCTATAAATTCAGAAAAATGCAAGAGTTTCAGAGTAGGACAGAGCAAACTGGTAAGGAAGTTGAATTTCACAAATTAAAATTAATGCAAACTAACCTGACATAATTAAGCACAATTGATCAAATATGTTTTTCAAGCTTGGAAAGCAGAAGCACATTAGAAGCAAATCATAGGAAAGCCCGATGGCCGAGGATTTATAAGAATCACGTTGGTTCTGCCGACAAAAGGTTATATAATGTGATATGCTGCTTTGTACTTTTCTTTTGCCTGTATTATCAAATGTCGTTCAATCTTGTACACCGCCCCCCCACCCCTCGGGATTCTGTCTCTGAACTTGCTCATCTTGTATTTTCGTATTAGGCCCTCTGCTCTTTCTCCCTAAGAAAGAAAATCAATGGCATTATCTGTCATTTTTAACTAAGGTACTAAGCAACACAAATCTAATTACAAAAAATAGCTGCTCTAACCTTTCGGTCAACCATAACAAAGTTTAGACTGTACAATATGGAGGGATTAGTGCTCCAATGCTCCCATATTATTCTGATTGGAACGATAAACATTAAGCCGTACATATTTCTTGCTAAATCCTTTTAGCAGAGCACCTTCCATCACAACACTATGAGGGTATCTAGGATGCATTACAACAATTGTTAGTATCAATATGGAACTATAATAGATTGAACTCATGATAAAATCTTTCCTGCAAAAAAAGAAATCATGATAAAATCGTAAAATGGCAAAGATAAAAGAGTGGAATAGAAATAAAAAATTATGGGCTAAATTCATCATAATTAGAAACAACAACGAAGGAAAAGAAGAAAATAAAAAGGATTAAGCGTGTGGGATAGATTGATAGAAAAAGACCATCGCTTATCCCCGACCGCCACTCATAAGGAAGACAATCAATAAATAAATCATACTCCGACTTCATCACATAACGGTTCACCATACGTGCATACTACGGGAATCACAAGCTTCAACACAAGTATTTCTCAAATTCACAACTACTCAACTAGCACAACTTTAATATCACCATCTTTATATCTCAAAACAATTATCAAGTATCAAACTTCTCATAGTATTCAACACTCATAAGAAAGTTTTATTATTAATCTTGTATACCAAGCATATTAAGACTTTAAGCAAATTACCATACTATTTAGGACTCTCAAAATAATCTAAGTGAAGCATGAGAGATCAATGGTTTCTATAAAACAAATCCACCACCGTGCTCTAAAATATATAAGTGGAGTACTAGAGCAAAACTACATAACTCAAAAGATATAAGCGAAGCACATAGAGTATTCTAACAAATTCCAAATCATGTATGGCTCTTTCAAAAGGTGTGTACAGCAAGGATGATTGTGGTAAACTAACAAATAAAGACTCAAATCGTACAAGACGCTCCAAGCAAAACACATATTATGTGGTGAATAAAAATATAGCTCCAAGTAAAGTTACCGATAGAAGTAGACGAAAGAGGGGATGCCTTCCTTGGCATACCCAAACTTTGGCTTTTAGGTGTCCTTAGATTATCTTGGGGGTGCCATGGGCATCCCCAAGCTTAGGCTCTTGCCACTCCTTGTTTCATAATCCATCAAATCTTTACCCAAAACTTGAAAACTTCACAACACAAAACTTAAAGTAGAAAATCTCATGAGCTCCGTTAGCGAAAGAAAATAAAAGACCACTTCAAGGTACTGTAATGAACTCATTCTTTATTTATATTGGTGTTAAACCTACTGTATTCCAACTTCTCTATGGTTTATAAAATATTTTACTAACCATAGATTCATCAAAATAAGCAAAAAACACACGAAAAAGAGAATCTATCAAAAACAGAACAGTCTGTAGTAATCTGTAGCTAGCGCAAGATCTGGTAGGCATCCTTTTTCTAAGATTTTCATTGAAAGCAACATAGTCTAGAGATTGAAAACGCATTATTTCTTATTGATCAAAGAGGATGGCCTCTATGGGAGGATGGCAAGCGTCCACCCTATAATGCGCAAAGATTTCTTTGGCCTCTTTTATTATGAATGAAACTCATGAGCCAAAAAGATAGTAACGACACGCTTAACAGAAGAATGCTCAATATTAGAAAATTCTAGGAAAATCCTTTGTATGGAAGGATGCATGTGCATGAATTGCCTTTCAAGTTCGACTATAAGCATGGCAATAGCGTCCGCAAGACTACTAGTTCTATGAAGAATAGAACTACCCATAGAGGGCGAAGCACCGGCACAAGTAAAGAAATCTTGAATAACTCCTTTTCCAATAATATTACCACTACCAACACGGAATCTTTTTATATGTGAGATAGTGGGTTCTTTAGTAGGAGCATCAAAATAATTATCGACAATAGTATCCCCAATTTCAGACATAGAGGCAGAAGGTAAAGAACTAGCCATAACGACAAGTAACCAAACTAACACACAAGCAAGCAAAAAGCAAGCGGACAAAAGAGGCAAAAAGAGAAGGAGAGGGAGGATAGAGAGAGAGGGCAAATAAAACGGCAAGGGTGAAGTGGGGGGAGAGGAAAACGAGAGGCAAATGGCAAATAATATAATGCGGGAGATAAGGGTATGTGATGGGTACTTGGTATGTTGACTTTTGCGTAGACCTCCCCGGCAACGGCGCCAGAAATCCTTCTTGCTACCTCTTTTAGCACTCGTTGGTTTTCCCCGAAGAGGAAGGGATGATGCAGCAAAGTAGCGTAAGTATTTCCCTCAGTTTTTGAGAACCAAGGTATCAATCCAGTAGGAGGCTACGCGCGAGTCCCTCGTACCTGCACAAAACAAATAAATCCTCGCAACCAACGCAAATAGGGGTTGTCAATCCCTATAAGGCCACTTACGAGAGTGAGATCTGATAGATATGATAAGATAATTTTTTTTGGTATTTTTATGATAAAGATGCAAAGTAAATAAAGGCAAGGTAAATAGCAAAGTAAATAACTAAGTAGTAGGAGGTTGATATGATAAAGATAGACCCGCGGGCCATAGGTTTCACTAGTGGCTTCTCTCGAGAGCATAAGTATTCTACGGTGGGTGAACAAATTACTGTTGAGCAATTGACAGAATTGAGCATAGTTATGAGAATATCTAGGTATGATCATGTATATAGGCATCACGTCCGAGACAAGTAGACCGACTCCTGCCTGCATCTACTACTATTACTCCACTCATCGACCGCTATCCAGCATGCATCTAGAGTATTAAGTTAAAAAACAGAGTAACGCCTTAAGCAAGATGACATGATGTAGAGGGATAGACTCATGCAATATGAAGAAACCCCCCTCTTGTTATCCCCGATGGCAACAATACAATGTGCCTTGCTACCCTTACTGTCACCGGGAAAGGACACAGTAAGATTGAACCCAAAGCTAAGCACGTCTCCCATTGCAAGAAAGATCAATCTAGTAGGCCAAACCAAACTAATAATTCGAAGAGACTTGCAAAGATAACCAATCATACATAAAAGAATTCAGAGAAGATTCAAATATTATTCATAGATAGACTTGATCATAAACCCACAATTCATCGGTCTCAACAAACACACCGTGAAAAGAAGATTACATCGAATAGATCTCCACAAGAGAGGGAAAGAACATTGTATTGAGATCCAAAAAGAGAGAAGAAGCCATCTAGCTACTAACTATGGACCCATAGGTCTGAAGTAAACTACTCACACTTCATCGGAGAGGCTATGGTGTTGATGTAGAAGCCCTTCGTGATCGATGCCCCCTCCGGCGGAGCTCCGGAACAGGCCCCAAGATGGGATCTCGTGGATACAGAAAGTTACGGCGGTGGAATTAGGGTTTTGGCTCCATATCTGATCGTTTGGGGGTACGTGGGTATATATAGGAGGAAGAAGTACGTCGGTGGAGCAACAGGGGGCCCACGAGGGTGGAGGGCGCGCCTAGGGGGTAGGCGCACCCCCTACCCCGTGGCCTCCTGTTACGTGGCTTGACGTAGGGTCCAAGTCTCCTGAGTTGTATTCGATGAGAAAATCACGTTCCCGAAGGTTTCATTCCGTTTGGACTCCATTTGATATTCCTTTTCTTCGAAACCCTAAAACAGGAAAAAAACAACAATTATGGGCTGGGCCTCCGGTTAATAGGTTAGTCCCAAAAATAATATAAAAGTGGATAATAAAGCCCAATAATGTCCAAAATAGTAGATAATATAGCATGGAGCAATCAAAAATTATAGATACGTTGGAGACGTATCAGCCATCTCTGCATGACACTTCTTCAACTTGGAAACGTGAAATACATCATGAACTCCTGACAGTCCTTCGGGTAACTCCAACTTGTAGGCAACCTCTCCCATGCGTTCCAAGACTCGGTATGGTCCTACAAATCTCGGGGCTAACTTTCCCTTAACTCCAAAACGCTTAACTCCTCGCAGAGGCGACACTCGCAGATATGCTCTATCTCCAATTTCATAGACTAGCTCCTTGCGTTTTGAATCTGCATAACTCTTCTGCCTGGACTGAGCTACCTTCAGTCTATCTCGAATCAGCTTAACCTTCTCTTCTGACTCTTTAATCAAATCCGGTCCGAACAACTGACGGTCTCCAACTTCATCCCACATCATACAGGGCTTCGAATGGTGCCATCTTCAAACTGGCCTGATAGATGTTGTTGTATGAGAACTCCGCGTAGGGAAAGTTTTCATCCCAACTAGATCCATAATCTAGCGCACAAGCTCTCAACATGTCATCCAGAATCTGATTTACTCTCTCGGTCTGTCCATCTGTCTGCGGGTGAAAAGTTGTACTGAATTCTAATATGGTTCCCAAAGTCTGGTGCAACTGATGCCAAAACTTTGAAGTAAACTGTGTTCCTCTATCTGATATGATGGTCCTCGAAACTCCGTGCAGACATACAATCATGGTCATGTATATCTTGTCCAACTTCGCACTTGTATAGGTGGTTTTCACTGGGATAAAGTGAGCTACTTTGGTCAAGCAATCCACTACTACTCAGATAGAATCATATCCCGATCGGGTCCTGGGTAATTCGGTGATGAAATCCATGCCAAGCTTATCCCACTTCCATTCGGGTATCGGCAAAGGCTACAGTAATCCTGCTCGCTTCTGATGTTCTGCCTTCACTCAATGACATACATCACATACAGCTACATACTCGGTAATATCCTTCTTCATTCCAGTCCACCAGAAACACTCCTTCAAATCCAAATACATCTTGGTGTTTCCGGGGTGTATCGAGTATGGCGAGTCATGAGCTTCCTGAAGTATCAACTTCCTGATCTCGGCATTGTTGGGCACAAATATACGGTTCTCAAACCACAAGGTGTCGTGCTCATCCTCACGAAAACCTTTGGCTTTGCCTTCAGCCATCTTCTCCATTATCTCGGCAATTTCCTTGTCGTCTTTCTGAGCTTCTCGAATCTTTCCCAATAATGTCGACTGAACTTCCAATGTTGTAAAAAAACCTCTAGGAACAATCTCCAAACGGAGTTCCCTGAGATCTTCTGCTAACTCCTTTCGCAATCCTTTACTTAAGAAGGTATTGGCATAACTTTTCCGGTTCAAAGCGTCTGCTACGACATTGGCCTTGCCTGGGTGGTAATGCAGCTTCATGTCATAATCCTTTATGAGCTCCAACCATCTCCTTTGCCTGAGATTCAACTCCTTGTGAGTAAAAATGTACTTCAAACTCTTGTGATCCATGTACACATCACATCGGTTTCCAATAAGAAAGTGTCTCAAGGTTTTGAGTGCATGCACTACAGCTGCTAACTCCAAATCATGCGTGGCATAATTCAACTCATGCGGTCGGAGTTGTCATGAGGCGTACGAAACAACTCTTCCATCTTGCATAAGTACACTTCCAAGTCCTAAGCGAGAGGCGTCGCAATGCACTTGGAAATCCTTACGTATATCTGGCAGAATCATCACTGGGGCCGTAGTTAGACGTTTCTTCAACTCCTGGAAACTCGCTTCACATTCTTCAGTCCAATAGAACTTGGTGTCCTTCTTCAACAATGTCATCATATAGGCTTCATAATCTTAGAAAAATTCTCAATGAATCTTCGATAGTATCCCGCGAGTCCAAGAAAACTACGGATCTCTCCAACTGAGGTGGGTGCCAACCACTCAGTGACTGATTGAACCTTGGTAGGATCTATTGCTATACCTTCTCCTGATATAACATGTCCAAGAAATCCAACTTCCTTCAACCAAAACTCACATTTGCTGAACTTGGCATACAACTGATGCTCCCCGAGCTTCTCAAGAACTAAACGCAAATGCTCCTTGTGTTCCTCTTCATCCTTTGAGTATACCAAGATATCATCAATGAACACCACAACAAACTTGTCCAAGAACTCCATAAACACCTTATTCATCATGCTCATGAAATAGGCAGGGGCATTAGTCAATCCAAATGACATAACCGTGTACTCATATAGCCCGTACCCTGTGGTAAAAAATGTTTTAGGTATATCCTTCTCTCGAATCTTCAGCTGGTGGTATCCTAATCGTAGATCGATCTTCGAAAACACTTTAGCTCCTTGCAGCTGGTCAAATAAATCATTAATCATCGGCAGCGGGTACTTGTTCTTGATCATCACTTCATTCAACGCACGATAATCAACAACCATCCTCAATGATCCATTCTTATTTTCAAGCAAGAGCACTGGGGCTCCCCAAGGTGATGAACTCCGTCGAATGTAACCTTTCTCCAATAACTCCTTAATCTGTTTCTTGATCTCCTCCAGATCATTCGCGGTCATCCGGTATGGTCTCTTCGATATAGTCCTGGTGCCTGGCAACAGCTCTATCAAAAACTCGTTGTCTCGATCTGGCGGCATGCCTGGTAGCTTCTCTAGAAATACATCCGGATAATCCTTCACTACAGGCACTTCCTCCTGAACAACTCCTGAGAGGGAATTTACTTGGGTTCTCCTTGGCGCATGCCTGGATACATACTTGATCATTTTTCCCTCCGGGGTGGTAAGTAGAATTGACTTACTAGCGCAATCCATGTTTCCCCCATACATCGATAGCCAATCCATGCCTAGAATCACATCCAAACCTTGTGACTCCAGAATTATCAAGTCGGATGGGAAAACATGATTACCTATGGTTAATGGCATCTGAAAACATCCACTGCTTGCCATATACTCAGCTCTGGGTGAGGTTACTAACATAGGTGTCCTAAGAACTTTAGTGGGAAACTTATACTTATCCACAAATCCCCTTGATATGTATGAATGCGATGCGCCAGTATAAAAAGAATGGTTGCAGTAAATGACTTAAGTAAAAACTTACCGATAACTGCATCTAGCTGCTCTTCTACCTCCTCCACGTTCACGTGGTTCACTTGTCCTTTGTTAAATGGATTGGGCTCTTCCCAGAGTTCCCATTACCATTTCCGTTCTTCGCTTCAGGACACTCAGTGGCATAGTGTCCAGTCTTCCCGCACTTGAAACAAGTAACGTGGCTTAGGTCCCTCTTGGCGGGTGTGGCTGGATTGGAACGGTTCTGACTGGTGCTTGCTCCATTCCCATTCCCATTCTTTGGGCCATTATTATTATGAGAACCTCCTCCATTGTGAGTGTGGCCTCCATGGTTATGTGTAAGTCCTCCTGAGTTCGGGGTAAAACAAGGCTTCTGCTGAGCTCCTGAATTATACTTCCCTTGTCCATACTTCCTCTTGCGGCTCTCTATCTGCTGCTGCTTCCCTTCGATCATGAGAGCTTTATCTACCAACTCCTGGTACTTGTTAAATATTGCCACCATTAACTGCATACTCATCTCATCATTCAGCCCTTCCATAAACTTCTCCTGCTTCGCGGCATCTGTGGCCACATCATCTGGGGCATAGCGAGATAACTTACTAAACTCATCCACGTACTGCCCCACAGTACAGTTCCCCTGGCTTAAGTTGTGAAACTCACGCTTCTTCATGCACATAGCTCCAGTTGAGACATGGGCGGTGCGGAATGCTTGCTGAAACTGCTCCCAAGTGACATTGGCTATAGGAAAAGTGGCTGTTTAATTCTCCCACCATGAGGCTGCTGGTCCATCCAATTGGTGTGCGGCAAAACGCACCTTCTCAGCATCTATGCAACCTGCGGTGGTCAACTCTCTTCCAATCCTGCGCAGCCAATCATCAGCAACTATTGGCTCGGTGCTACTGGAAAACACCGGCGGCTGCAACCTCAGAAAATGGGCTAAGTTGTCAACTGGAGGTGGTGGCGGTGGGTTGTTATTGTTTTTGTTGCCTTGGTTCTGAACTAACAACTGCATCAAGGCATTCTGCTGCTGGATCAACTGAGTGAGCTCCGGTGGGAAGACAAATCCGGTATCACATCTCGGAGGCATCTGATGGGTTTAGAGGGAAGAGATTAGAATAGAATTAGGTCTATTGAGAAAGCACTACCCATATGCACATGAGACAATCACAATCATATCATATCACTCAATCAATCAAGCAAGGGCATACAATCAATAACTATTGTTACAGTGCTCAGCCTATACTATATACATGGGGGAAAATACTACTTGTTCATATGGTGGTCTACTAGAAATTTTGATCGGTGGAAGACTCCATGATATCTACTCCAGCTTCGTCTTCATAATCATCATCACTACCATCGGGGTCGGAGTCGGTGTCGTCGATGATGATGTAGTCTTCAGAATGAATCTCCTTAGGTTCGTCGTCTTCTCCTCCTGGCGCGGGGTCTCCCATGAAAACTCCTAGCTTCCTTGTCAGGTTGTCAGTCATCTCCACTAGTATCGTAATTTCCTCCTCATATCCATCGTGTGTAAGCTCCTCTTCTAGCTCTGTGATCCTGGTCATTGCCTTCTTCAAATTTATCATGCTTGTGCACATTTGGTTCTCCTGGTGATGTATGTGATGGTTTAACTCCTGGATGAATGCTGCAATAGACCTGTCTTTCCTGGTACTGATCATCTCCCATTGCTCATCTCGGCGCCCACATATCTGGTAGATAGTGTCCTTCAGCTCCTGTTTGTAGACTTCTCCAATACGTCCTATAGCAATGTGGGCTGCCATACTCTTTCCTAGACTCCAGGTTGGTGCATCAAAGGAAAACTCTGTGGATTTAGTGACTGGTGCAATTGTCCTTCCTGGAATTTGAACTCGAATCATCCAGCGCTCCTCTTCTAGCAAGGTGGCGGTGTAGGTCCCGGTGAAGCTTGGTATTCAGATGTTTAGGTACCTAGTGACTTCCTTCAAGTGTCGTCCAAAAGGCGTGTCTTCATCCGGTTGTGCAAACATGTTCCTTGAGTCCGCCATCCTAAAGAGTAGAAAATGGAGAGGAGTCAGAAATGAGTAGAGAAGAGTGACCTATGGCTCATCTTAGTGGTCGTGTCCTACATTCAGCGTGTGCTCTGATACCATCTTGTAGCGACCCGACCTCAGACAGTCAAGTCTCTGTGCTTCAGTGTCATCCCTGGATCGATAATGCTGACACACATAGTACTCGAAGGATTTATAACAGAGTAGCAATCACACACTTATTACATCGATAGTCTCCAAAGAGAACTTATTACAATAAATATGGCTTAAGGCCATCTGAATAAGATAACAACGGAAGGCTTGGAAGAGAAAGTGAGTCCATCAACTCCAACGGCATAGCTGAGTGCATGAAAAACGACCTACAACATCTTACTTGTCGTCTGAAAACTCTGCAACATGATACGTTGCAACCCGAAAACGGGTCAGCACATGGAATATGCTGGCAATGTAACATAGTAGAGTAATGAATAGACAAATGCTATCACTATATGCATATATGGCTGGTGGAGGCTCTATGGTTAATATTTTTTGCAAAAAGCCAATTTTTTCCTACAACAAAGGAATATATTTTATTTAACTATCATGGTAGTTGAAACAACATTGAGAAGGTTCCTCCAACACAATCCCAATTAAAGTAGTTATCAACCGAACAAATTAGTCTTATAGTGATGAGATCAAATCAATAATTCAAGTACCAGATACTCAAGATGTCCATAACCGGGGACACGGCTAACCATGATTAGTTTATACACTCTGCAGAGGTTTGCGTACTTTCCCCACAAGACTCGATCTCCTCCATTGGATTTCTCGCACTACAGGGTGTTTGAGAAACGGATGACTAAGACACAGTCTTTCAGAAGCATTACTCTTTACTCTGGATGGACCATTACACCTACTTTCCCCTACATATGCTAGCCCACCACTGAAAGAGGTCACACAACATACTCAACTATGCTAGAGCCCATAGGATGAATAATCTTATGATCCCTTTGAGCCTGGGTGGCGGACCGTAGGATGATCACACGGGTACTCCGGGATATCCTAGGACAACACGGGATTATCCAGGTGCCCACAAGCAATCCACCTAGATGTGAATTGAAGTTGCCACCTTAAGTTGAACCATTAATTAACATCTCACATATGTCATGGATACACTCAAACCCAATCCACGTCTACGAGCATCGCATAGCAATATAAGCATAACGTAGAAGTAACTCCCAAGGGTTTGATAATAAAACAGGTAATAGGTTCTCATTTTTTTTACCAAAGAAAGTAGGGCAAAAACCCTACTGTGTGGCATTTTTCATTAATAAAGGAGTAGCAAAATAAATAGTCTTACAATGGTTGTTGGGGAAACAACCAGAGATAGAAGAATTACAAATAATGGGAAATGAGAAGAAAAGATAATCTAAGTTATTGAAATTAAATGTTGTCAATCCAGGATGACATGCCATCTTTCAGAGATGGTTTAGCTCTCATCATGGTAATCTTGAAAGATCTGATAAAATCATACTTGCATTCATTGATTGAGCAAGGTATCCCATCAAATATCATCCTATTTCTTTGATTCCAAATGCTCCAGCACCCCACTATCATAATTTCCATGAAATGTTTGATTTTGTATCTGTGATTGGCATCCATGATCATATTGTGAATATCCAAGTCAGAATTCCATTCAAAAACAATATTCCACCAAAAACCTTGACTGAATGGGCAAGTGAAAAGTACGTGAGTTCTGTCTTCCATATCTTCTGCATTACATAACACACATGTAGTGGAATCAAGTTGCATGCTCTTTCGAGTTAAGAGATCACATGTGTTTATTCTGTCATTAAGCATTAGCCAGCAGAAAAATTTATGCTTTGGTAGGCAACATGATTTCCATATCCACTTGAAAGTTTCACCAGCATCTTCACCCTTCATAATAAATTGATAAATCTTCTTGGTCATGTTTTTGTTACTGCTCCAGTTGAAAGTCCAATTATCATGATCATAGTTGTGCCTGATGGTATTTAATTCATCAGAAAGTTGATGTAATTGTTGATGTGCTTGAATAGATAGGGGTAGTTGAAATAAACTATATAAATTATCCAAATCCTTGGCAACCCTGATAGTTATATTTTCCTTATAAGTGAAAGAGTGCAGTTCAGGAAACTTTAGCTTCATAATGTCACCTTTCCATTTGTCCTCCCAAAGCATATTGGTTTCACCAGATTTAATATCACAAATTGTCATATCTCTGAAGTAATCATACATTTTCATGCAATCTCTCCACCAAAAAGAGCCTTTGTTCCTGTTAGAATGAGGGGCTTCATTATTATGATAATGGGCTTCCCAAATTAATTTAACCCAAGGCACATCAACCTTGTTGTAAAATTTGTAAAGGTGCTTGATAAGAACGGCTTTGTTTTGTTCTCTCAAATTTAGAACTCCGAGTCCCCCTTGATTTTTTGGCTTGCATATCATCTGCCAGCTTGCCAAACATTTGCCTCCTTTATTAATATCATTTCCATACCATAGGAAATTTCTGCTTGATTTATCAACATGATCTAGGATGGTGATATGAACTTTGAGGGAGCACATAGCAAATATTGGCATTGAGGCAACAACCGAATTTATATAAGTAAGTCTGCCAGAGTAGTTCATGAATCTAGCAACCCCAGATAATCTTTTATCAATTCTAGATATGACAGGAATGAGATCCTGTATTGAAGGTTTTATGGTGCCCATGGGTAATCCTAGATAAGTGAATGGAAGGCTTTCGACCTTGCATCCAAATAATGTGGCAAGCTTGGTGACCTCTTGATGATTAACATTGATGGGAATCATGGAGGATTTGCTGAAGTTAACAAAAAGACCCGTGGACAGACTGAAAAGGTTTAGAAGGTATTTGAGGTGGTTAAGCTGATCTTCATTAGCAGGCATAATCAACAAAGTGTCATCAGCATATTGTATGATTGGATAATCTTGACCATATGCATGATTTATAGGTAGAGATAGTTCTCCATTTGACCAGGCAGCATTAATAACTGTTTGAAGAAGATCTGCAGTAATAACATATACTAATGGGGAATTAGGATCCCCTTGTCTGACCCCTCTCTTACAGATGATTTTTTCCTAGCCACTCCATTGAGTAGGACAGAAGTAGATGCAGTTTGGAGAATGTTGTTTACCCATTTGATCCATCTAGGTCCAAAACCTTTGGCTCTGAGCATAGCAATAATGTTTTGTATTCCACCTTATCAAATGCCTTTTCAAAATCTAATTTGAGTATGATGATAGGCTCTTTTGACTGATGGCATAAGTGGAGATATTCAAAGGCATATCCCAAACAATCCTGTATGTTTCTACCTTTGATAAATCCATATTGATTCTGATGGATAACTGAAGTAATAATTTTCTGAGCTCTGTTAGCCTTAAGCTTAGTAATAATTTTTAGGGGAAGACTGGCCAGGGAAATAGGCCTAAAATCATTCATATTGAGAGGATTTGCAATCTTTGGAATAAGAGTAATGAAAGCAGTGTTGATACTCTGAATGTCACTGTTCCCTTCAAAAAAATCCCAAATCATAGTGTAAATGTCCTGTTTAATATTATCCCAGCATTTTTCAGGAAAGAACCATTGAAGCCATCTGGTCCTGGGGCTCTTTCAGCTGGAATATCTTTAATCACCTGATCAATCTCATCCATAGTGAATGGGGCTTCAAGTTGAGATAGGTCAGAGGGCTGAATAAGTTCCTCAAGGTTAAATAACATAGCCGGGTCAATTGACGTGCCCAATCTGTCTTTGAAAGATTTCCAAATGATTGCAGCCTTATGATCATGGTTTTGGACATGATTTCCATCTTCATCATTGATAGAAGTAATGAAGTTTTTTCTGTAACTCTGGGTAGCCATGGCATGAAAGAAATCAGTATTTTCATCATCTAGTTTCACACACCTCATTTTAAATCTTGATTTCCAATAAATTCTTTTCACTTCCAATAATTTGGTTACGTGTCTCTTCAAAATAGTTCTAAAATTGGCTTCCATAGTGCTGAGGATTATTTGATCTTCAATGCCATCCAGCATAAACAATACATAATTACATGCAGAAATGTTAGTGTTGAGCTTGGACAAGTTCTTACTCCATTTCTTGAGTCCCACTCTAAGACACTTGAATCTGGCAGCAACATCTTGAGCAGAGTTTGCCATCTATTGGTTCTTATTCTAGCATTGTATAACAGTTTCATAAAAAACCATCAAATTCAAACCAGTAGTTTTCAAACCTGAAGATGGAGGATTTAGGAATGTCACTGCCAATCTGAATGTGTATAGGGACATGATCAGATGTTACTCTGGTAAGTGGATGAGCCAGTGTGTTTGGGAAAGATACGATCCCGTTAGCAGAGGTAAATATCCAATCCAGTTTTTCCAATAATGGGATGTCTTACATATTACTCCATGTGAAATTTCTACCTTTGAGAGGGATCTCCACAAGGTCCAATTGTTGGAGAAGGCTGTTAAACATAAGCATATTGTTTGTATCCCCTCCAGGTCTATTTCTATCATGAGGGCTCCTTATTAAGTTAAAATCACCAACCAACATCCAGTGGCCCATCTGTGATGCATCAATATTGTTCAACCAATCAAAAAATCCACTCTATCTTCATTCTGACAGGGCCCATATATGTTACTGATATAAAAGATATGACCAGATTAATTACATGAAAACTTGAAAGTGAGTTGGTAGGAGGATTGACTGATGATAGAGCCACTAAATAGACTGCCATTCCATATAGTAATAAGTCCACCTGACAAACCAACTGAAGGATTATATGCAAACTGGTTGAATCTTCTAGGTGAAAAATTTCTGAGATAAGCCTGGTCAAATGAATCTCTTTTTGTTTCTTGAATGCAAATAACACCACAATTACTTTCCTCAATTCTAGCTCTCAAATCATCCCATCTGGTTTGTGAGTTTATTCCTCTAACATTCCAGTTTAAGATATTCCAGTTCCTAGTCATTAAAATGTATTGATGGAAATATGCCATAGGGACATGAGTTAATCATATCCTCAAGATTATAGCAACTTATGCTTTTAAGCAAGCAAAAATGTAACCAGTATTTTCGAAAAGTGCATCTGCCAATGATTGACTGCTCATAATATAACTGACCATTCAGCCAACTCAAAATGTGAAATACTAAAAACATGATGTTCCATCCATAAAACTGACAACAAGTTTGCCCATAACAGAACTGACCATTCAGACAACTAAACATGTAACATAAATAAGCCTTGATGTTCCACCCACATAAGCAAATATTGGAGTTTGACTCCTTACGAACCAGGTTCATAAATAAAGCAAAAGTAGCATTCCAGGACCAAGGGAAATAAAATAAAGGCCTAAGGCCAGATAGGGTCTTTTTACAGCAAGACCAACTGAGATAAGAACTAGAATTATTCATAGTCCACCGAGGCCTTCAGTTTCTCTCTAGAGACCTCCTCAGGAGGTATCTGACACTGCTTGGTGGCGATAGCTTGGATGGTGTCGAGTGGCAGCTCAGGCGGTGCTTTGGCAGTGGGGTCAACAATCTCATATTCAAATTCTGCATTCAGGATCTTCTGGCATTTGTTAATGTTCTTGGCCTTGATTGCAGCAGATTCATTCTTAAATCCCACGCTTAGTCCAGCAAGACGACGGCTGCGTCGGAGATCCTTAACATCCAATGGGGCGTTGTTTTTCTTCCTCTTATTGACAGCAGGAGAGTTTGCAGTAGCAGGCAGTGGATCTGCCAGCTCAAGTGGAGGCCCATTCACATGAGAATTTTGGTTGCTATCTATGAAGTCCAGCATAGCTGGGGATGGAACTTTGATGTCTACTACACAACCTTCTTCTTGTAGATGTTGTTGGGCCTCCAAGTGCAGAGGTTTGTAGGACAGTAGCAAATTTCCCTCAAGTGGATGACCTAAGGCTTATCAATCCGTAGGAGGCGTAGGATGAAGATGGTCTCTCTCAAGCAACCCTGCAACCAAATAACAAAGAGTCTCTTGTGTCCCCAACACACCCAATACAATGGTAAATTGTATAGGTGCACTAGTTCGGCGAAGAGATGGTGATACAAGTGGTATATGGATGGTTGATAAAGGTATTTGTAATCTGAAAATATAAAAACAGCAAGGTAACTAATGGTAAAAGTGAGCGTAAACGGTATTGCAATGATAGTAAACAAGGCCTAGGGTTCATACTTTCGCTAGTGCAAGTTCCCTCAACAATACTAACATAATTGGATCACATAACTATCCCTGAACATGCAACAAAGAGTCACTCCAAAGTCACTAATAGCGGAGAACAAACAAAGAGATTATGGTAGGGTACGAAACCACCTCAAAGTTATTCTTTCCAATCAATCCGTTGGGTTATTCCTATAAGTGTCACAAACAACCCTAGAGTTCATACTAGAATAACACCTTAAGACACAAATCAACCAAAACCCTAATGTCACCTAGATACTCCAATGTCACCTCAAGTATCCGTGGGTATGTATACGATATGCATCACACAATCTCAGATTCATCTATTCAACCAACACAAAGGACCTCAAAGAGTGCCCCAAAGTTTCTACCAGAGAATCACGACGAAAACGTGTACCAACCCCTATGCATAGGTTCCCAATGTCACGAAACCTGCAAGTTGGTCACCAAAACATACATCAAGTGGCATGTGGTATCCCATTGTCACCACAGATATCCATGGCAAGACATACATCAAGTGTTCTCAAATATTTAAAGACTCAATCCGATAAGATTACTTCAAGGGGAAAACTCAATTCATTACAAGAGAGAAGAGGGGGAGGAGAAACATAGGATCCAACTATAATAGCAAAGCTCGCGATACATCAAGATCGTGCCAAATCAAGAACACGAGAGAGAGAGAGAGAGATCAAACACATAGCTACTGGTACATACCCTCAGCACCGAGGGAGAACTACTCCCTCCTCGTCATGGAGAGCACCGGGATGATGAAGATGGCCACCGGAGAGGGATTGCCCCCTCCGGCAGGGTGCCGGAATGGGTCTAGATTGGTTTTCGGTGGCTACGGAGGCTTCTGGCGGCGGAACTCCTGATCTATCTTGTTCTCTCGAAGTTTTAGGGTATATGGAGTTATATAGGCAGAAGAAGCACGTCAGGGGAGCCATGAGGGCCCCACGAGGTAGAGGGCGCGCCTCAGGGGGGGGGGTGGGCGTGCCCCCTACCCTCATGAGCTCCTCCTTGCTTCCTTTACGTGGGGTCCAAGTCCATCGGGTGGCTTTCGTTCCAAAAATAACTTCTCTAGTTGATTTCGTTCCGTTTCGACTCCGTCTGATATTCCTTTTCTTCAAAACACTGAAATAGGCATAAAACAGCAAATCTGGGCTGGGCTCCGGTTAATAGGTTAGTACTGAAAGTAATATAAAAGTGGATAATAAAGCCCAATATACCCAAAACAGTAGATAATATAGCATGGAGCAATCAAAAATTATCGATACGTTGGAGACGTATCAAGCATCCCCAAGCTTAATTCCTGCTCGTCCTCGAGTAGGTAAATGATAAAAAATATAATTTTTGATGTGGAATGCTAGTTGGCATAATTTCAATGTAATTCTTCTTACTTGTGATATGAATATTCAGATCTATAAGATTCAAGGCAAAAGTTCATATTGACATAAAAATGATAATACTTCAAGCATACTAACTAAGCAATTATGTCTTCTCAAAATAACATGGCCAAAGAAAGCTATCCCTACAAAATCATATAGTCTGGCTATGCTCCATCTTCACCACACAAATTATTTAAATCATGCACAATCCCGATGACAAGCCAAGCAATTGTTTCATACTTTTGATGTTCTCAAACTTTTTCAATCTTCACGCAATACATGAGCGTGAGCCATGGACATAGCACTATAGGTGGAATAGAATGGTGGTTGTGGAGAAGACAAAAAGGAGAAGATAGTCTCACATCAACTAGGCGTATCAACGGGCTATGGAGATGCCCATCAATAGATATCAATGTGAGTGAGTAGGGATTGCCATGCAACGGATGCACTAGAGCTATAAGTGTATGAAAGCTCAACAAAAGAAACTAGTGGGTGTGCATCCAACTCGCTTGCTCACGAAGACCTAGGGCATTTTGAGGAAGCCCATCATTGGAATATACAAGCCAAGTTCTATAATGAAAGATTCCCACTAGTATATGAAAGTGACAACATAGGAGACTCTGTATCATGAAGATCATGGTGCTACTTTGAAGCTGTAACGCCCTCGATGCGGCTATAGCTCCCACGTGTCGAGGCACGACTTAGAGACATAACCGCATTGAAAGCAATGTCGCAAGTTAGGCAATCATCACAACATCCCATGTAATATATATAGAATAAAAGGTGAAGATACATAGTTGGCTTACACTCGCCACGTCAATCAAAGTACATAAATAACATACATCATTCAAACACTCATGGCCCGACTACGGCGCCAAAATAGAAGAAAACCCAACATGCGACACGGTCCCGATCACCCCCAACTGGGCACCACTACTGATCATCAGGAAAAGACACATAGTAACGCTGAGAGTCCTCGTCGAACTCCCACTTGAGCTCGTAGCGTCACCTGGAGCGGAATCACCTGGACCTGCATCTGGTGTAATAGGAATCTGTGAGCCACAGGGACTCAGCAATCTCGCACCCTCGCGATCAAGACTATTTAAGCTTATAGGAAGGGTAAGGCAAATATATGTGGAGCTGCAGCAAGCGACTAGCATATATGGTGGCTAACTTATGCGCAAAAGAGAGCGAGAAGAGGAGGCAAAGCGCGAGCGAGAAGCTAGAGGAACAACCTGCGCAAGCATTACTCCAACACCGTGTCCACTTCTTGGACTCCGCCGAGAAGGGGCCATCACGGTAACACACGCGGTTGATTCATTTTAATTAAGTTAAGGTTTAAGTTATCTACAACCGGACATTAACAAATTCCCATCTGCCCATAACCGCGGGCACGGCTTTCGAAAGTTCAATCCCTGCAGGGGAGTCCCAACTTAGCCCATGACAAGCTCTCACTGTCAACGAAGGAATAAACCTCCACCCGAGACATTCCGATCAGACTCGGTATCCCAGTACAACAAGACATTTCGACAGGTTAAAACAAGACCAGCAACACCACCCGAATGTGCCGACAAATCCCGATAGGAGCTGCACATATCTCGTTCTCAGGGCACACTCAGATGAGCTCTCCATACAACTAAAACCAAACCTCGAGTTTCCCCGAGGGGGCGCTGCACAGGACTCTAGTTCGGACCAACACTCAGAGGAGCACTGGCCCGTGGGGGGCTAAAATAAGATGACCCTCGGGCTCCGGAAACCCAAGGGAAAAAGAGGCTAGGTGGCAAATGGTAAAACCAAGGTTGGGCATTGCTGGAAAAGCTTTAATCAAGGCGAACTATCAAGGGGTTCCCATTATAACCCAACCGCGTGAGGAACGCAAAATCCGGGAACATAACACCGATATGACGGAAACTAGGGCGGCAAGAGTGGAACAAAACACTAGGCGAGAGGCCGAGCCTTCCACCCTTTACCAAGTATATAGATGCATTAAGATAACATAGCAATATAATGATATCCCAACAAGTAAATAAATGTTCCAACAAGGAACGGCCTCCAATCTTCACCTGCAACTAGCAACGCTATAAGAGGGGCTGAGCAAAGCGGTAACATAGCCAATCAACGGTTTGCTAGGACATGGTGGGTTAGAGGTTTGACATGGCAATTGGGAGGCTGACAAGCAAAAGGTAGGCATCGTAGCATTGGCATAGCAAAGAGCGAGCAAACTAGCATAGCAAAGATAATAGTGATTTCGAGGGTATGATCATCTTGCCTGCAAAGCTGTCAGAGTTGACTGGATCCTCAAAAGCAAACTCAATGGGCTTCTCGTTAGCGAAATCGTCTCCCGGCTCTACCCAAACAAGACAAATAAGCAACAAGGATACAATCAACCACGTGCAAGCTCAAACAATAAGATGCAATGATGGTATGCTATGCGGGATGCGATGCGGGATGCAAAATGCAAGATATGACAGGAAATGCATGAACCTAGCCTCAACTTGGAAAACCAAGTGTGCCACTGGAAAGATGAGATGAAATCGCTTGAAAACGATATAAAGATCGCCGGAATCGGAGTTACGGTTTGGAAATGGCAAGCGATTCAAAAATGACACCGGTCTGCGATTTACAGCAAGTAGGCCTCTAGTTGCAATGAAATGAACATGCTACAGCACTCAAACATGACAACAAAATGCATGGAAGGGAAGCATTCAAGATGCTTAACAAAAGTCTAGCACTGAGCTACGGCCAAATCATCCATTAAGAGGTTCAAACAAGCATGGCAAAAACGCAAATGGTAAACAGATTTCAGACTTAGTGAAATTAACACTTGTCTGAAATTTCAGGTCATGAAGCCCTCTTCGGAGCAGCAAAACAACATGCTACAGGACCTGATTAAGACAAAGAAGAACCTGGCATGGAGCTACTCAACAAGCTTAACAAAAGACCCTTAGTGACCTCGAGCCAAAAGGGATCACAAAATATACTAACAAGCACACGAACATAGCTAAAACACAATCAGTTTTCAGACTTGGTGAAAACTGACACATGCTGAAATATAACTCACGAAGGCATGTAAACGAGCTCCATGCACTCACTATGGTGCAAGTCATGGCAAGGCAAGCATACATCCATTAAGAAGGCACAAAATTCAAGCTAGACATGGCAAGATCAATGGCATAGCATGCACGGATCAACTACAACATCACCGGCAAAATTGCAAACGAGTTGACAAACTGCCCAGATTCACAACAAAGCAAAAGTAGAGCTCGATTTCCCAAGCTAGGGTGCTCCATAATTGCAAACAAATACATGGATGGATAGATCACTACAAGATTAACAAAACTCCTTTACTGATCATCCTCAAAAGAGGCACGGATCACTAGGAAACAGCATGAACATACGGCATCATGAACTAAACAATCCCAGACTTAGTGAAATCTCTAAGTCCCTGAAAACAGATTTACCGGGTTCCTCACTTTGTAAGCTTGCACAAGTCACCACAAACATCACAAAAATGCATGGGTTGCACCTCTGGAAAGATAACAAAACCCTTAACAAAACATATGAAGGACTCATGGGTATATCATGCACACAATAATCATGGCAAAAATGACAAAAGCCTAAGATGAACTAGCAGATCTGACAATTAACTCATGAAGCCCTCTTCTAACAGCATTTCAGGCATCAAGATGAACTCAAATGAAAATGATGCAATGGAATGAAATGATGTACTCATCGAGACGAACATTTTGATATACTATATGTCCAAAACGGAGCTACGGATGCGGAGATATCACAGGTCAAAGTTTGCTAAAAAATTAGGGTTCGGAGGGAAAGTCAACCGAGATATTTTCCAGATCCAGATCTGCACGGTTCCCGAGGCTCGCCGGCGCGCACTGTAGAAGCTCGAGGCGCCCGAGGTCTCCGGCGAGGTGGTTCGTCGGCGAGGAGAAGAGGGGAGGCGAGGCCGGCCGGGGAGGTGGCGTCGGTGGGGCGGCGAGGGCGCCGCGGTGGCCGGCGAGGGCGGCGGCGTCGCCGAGCGGCGGGCTCCGGCGCCGGCGTCATGGGGCTCGGCCACTGGCCGCGGGGAGGATGACGCGGGCGCGGGCGGCGCTCTCTGGCCCACGGGAGGCGGCGGAGGGCCGGCTTCGGGCCGGGACGGGCCGGCGGCGGGAGGAGGTGGCGCTGCCACGTGGCGGCTCGGGAGAGGGCGAGGGGGCGGCGGCGGACGTGTCCGGCGCCGGGCGGACGTGTCCGGCGCGCGGAGGAAGGGGAGACTAGGGTTAGGGGTGGATTGCACCGCGAATTTTTGGAGGGGGTGTATATATAGGCATAGGGGGAGCTAGGAGAGTCCAAATGAGGTGCGGTTTTCGGCCACGCGATCGTGATCGAATGATCTAGATGATGGAGCAGAGTTTGGTGGGTTTTGGGACAAATTGGAGGGGTGTTGGGCTGCAACACACACGAGGCCTTTTTGGTCCCTCGGTTAACCGTTGGAGTATCAAACGAAGTCCAAATGATACGAAACTTGACAGGCGGTCTACCGGTAGTAAACCAAGTCCGCTTGGCAAGTCTCGGTCCAATCCGGAGATGTTTAATTCCCACACACGAAAGAAAGCTAGAAATGACCACCGGAGGGGAACGAAGCGCCGGAATGCAAAACGGACAACGGGGAAAATGCTCGAATGCATGAGATGAACACGTATGCAAATGCAATGCACATGATGACATGATATGAGATGCATGACAACGCAAACAACACATGGAGACAAAGACCCGAACCCGAGAAATAAATATAACTTAACGCCGGAAACGGCAAGAGTTGGAGTACAAATTGGGAAAGTTATATCCGGGGCGTTACAGAAGCACAAGTGTGGAAAAAAGGAATAGTAGCATTGCCCCTTTTGTTTTTTTATTTGGCCTTTCTTTTTTTTATTTGGCCTCCCTTTTGTTGGGACAATGCTCTATTGAATGATGATCATCACACTTCTATTTATTTACAACTCAATGATACAACTCGATGCTAGAACAAAGTATGACTATATGAATGCCTCCGGCGGTGTACCGAGATATGAAATGAATCAAGAGTGACAAGTATGAAAGAATCATGAACAGTGGCTTTGCCACAAATACTATGTCAACTACATGATCATGCTAAGCAATATGACAATGATGAATGTGTCATGATGAACGGAATGGTGGAAAGTTGCATGGCAATATATCTCGGAATGGCTATGGAAATGCCATAATAGGTAGGTATGGTGGCTGTTTTGAGGAAGGTATATGGTGGGTGTATGGTACCGGCGAAAGTTGCGCGGTACTAGAGAGGCTAGCAATGGTGGAAGGGTGAGAGTGCGTATATTCCATGGACTCAACATTAGTCATAAAAAACTCACATACTTATTGCAAAAATCTACAAGTTATCAAAGAAAAGTATTACACGCATGCTCCTAGGGGGATAGATTGGTAGGAAAAGACCATCGCTCGTCCCCGACCGCCACTCATAAGGAAGACAATCAATAAATAAATCATGCTCCGACTTCATCACATAACGGTTCACCATACGTGCATGCTACGGGAATCACAAACTTCAACACAAGTATTTCTCAAATTCACAACTACCCAACTAGAATGACTCTACTATTACCATTCTAATATCTCAAAACAATCATCAAGTATCAAACTTCTCTTAGTATTCAACACACTCATAAGAGAATTTTATTATTCTTGAATACCTAGCATATTAGGATTTTAAGAAATTAGCATGCTATTTAAGACTATAATCTAAGTGAAGCATGAGAGTTCATCTATTTCTTCAAAATAAAACTGCCACCATGCTCTAAAAGATATAAGTGAAGCACTAGAGCAAATGACAAACTACTCCGAAAGATATAAGTGAAGATCAATGAGTAGTCGAATAATTGTGCAACTATGTGAAGACTCTCCCATTCAATAATTTCAGACCTTGATACTTTATTCAAACAGCAAGAAAAACTAAATAAAATGACATCTAAGAATAGCATACATCATGTGAAGAAGCAAAAACTTAGGATCAACCGATACTAACCGATAGTTTGTTGAAGAAGAAAGGTAGGATGCCAACCGGGGCATCCCCAAGCTTAGACGCTTAAGACTTCCTGAAATATTATCTTGGGGTGCCTTGGGAATCCCCAAACTTGAGCTTTTGTGTCTCCTTAATTCCTCTCATATCACGGTCTCCCTAAATATCAAAAGCTTCATCCACACAAAACTCAACAAGGACTCGTGAGATAAGTTAGTATAAACCATTGCCGAAACCTTATCATACTCTACTGTAGAAAATCACTAAAATTATTATTCAACATTGCATACTAAATGCCTCTGCATATTTAATAGTCCTATCTCAAATAGAATCATTAAAGAACCAAACATATGCAAACAATTCAAACATAACAGCAATCTGCCTAAACAGGATAGTCTGTACACTACAAGGATTCGGGTCTATTGCAACAAAATTGTTCGTCGCAATACATGTCAATTTGTGGCGATAAATACCTATTGCCACGAAACAACATTCGTTGACAGCCGTTGCGAGTGGACGCATGGTAATAGGTTATTGCCACAAAAAAGCAATTGTGGCAATAGAGTGTGCTATTGCAACAACCATGTGGGAAATCGCCACATGTTTTCTCGTGGCAACACTCATCTAGATGTCACAATTTGCTTTGTGGAGATAGATTTAATGCAACATGTAACGAATCATGACGACTGATAGCTCGTGGCGATAAACATTTGTGATGACGACTGATAGCTCTTGGCGATAAACATTTGTGGCAACAACCTATACCAACGACGCTCGTTTCATGGTGCATACTGTTCCGTGAAAATATTAAATTGGGGCAATAAACTATGGCAACAATCCTTATTTTCGTGGCATTTGGCATTTTGCCACGAACCGCTACACTCGTGGCATTAAGTTATGGAAACAAATATTCCAGTCGTCGTAATAGGAAATTGCAACATACTAGTTTTGGCGGTGATAAATAGGTATCACAACGGGTGAAATGTTTGTAGTGAGAAACTATTGCGACAATTTAAATCTTCATGGTGCTAACATGTGGAAACCAAAAGTGGGTTGTGGCAATAGCCTATTGCAACCTAAAAAAATACAGGCATTCAATTACAATATTCAAAACCATACGTATAATATGTAGATTCATAAAATTCATAATTCTCATAGCAAATATCCGTCAAATGAAACTCAAATGTAATTTAGCCATCCTATTTAAGTGCCAAGTCTAAATTATCTGTGATCTAGTGCCCAGTCGAGCTAGTTCTTTGGATCCTGCAATCAAGAAATCAAAAAAAATAGTTCTAGTTAATGAGTCCAACATAACATACGCCATACAATTATTCCAGCTCCATTGTTAAAAAGAACTGTCACCAGACTAACTGGGTAATGCTATGTCAGCAAGCATCTAACTGCGGGATCAGAACAATTTTGCAAGTGTAAATGTCTAAAGCATAAGCACAACTACATGTACTAAAATCTTCCACTATTGATTTAAGTTGTGGCACAAGTACATGTACTAAAATCTTCCACTATTGATTACAAATAGTTACAGTTATGTTACGAAAAGAACAATTATAGGTGCGGTAACCACTGTCAATTGCTTTGGATTCATGCAAAAAAAGTCTAAGCAAACATAGAACCACACCTCATGGTGAAAAGTAAACATATTGCATGTCCAAAGATAAAGTTGTACTAGAGGAGCGTCAATTAATTTGGATCGGAGGGAGCAGATTGAATGCTACCTTGAACTTATCCATAGAACCAGCTTCTGCATAAGCCTCAGCAGCTTTTGAGGCAGGTTCTTGTAGACCAAGGACTGGGCAACGAGGGTCGTCAGCACCTGCATGGTAATTGATGAATGAAGCTCCAGCAACAAGAAAAATGCTCAATTAACATTAATTTTTAAATGAAGGGTTAACAACAGTTCTGGCTCAACCATAAAATCATAAGACAAAAATATATATTGAAGACTGGAAGCCCAGCCCTGACAAGTTCTCATTGAACTCATAAAAGTGAGAGACTTTTGAATATGTTGGGTCATGCAATAACTATTGGACGAAGCAGAAGCGCTCAATAAGAAATATGATAGGTTTTACCATTTAGGAGGAGTGGACGTGGTGCAATCGGAGGAACTAAGTAGGGAGCATCAAATTGTGAAGCCATAGCAGGTGCTATTTTGTCCCAAACCTGATAAAAATATGTCAATACAAGATCGTGAAACATTTACAATGGAACAATCAGAAATAGATGTCAAATAAATCAGATAGTCACCTTTTCACAACCTCTGCATCTATTTCACTCTTCCCTGAATCAATTCTTGCTTCTACAGGAAAGACAAAATGACATAGATACTTACATGTAAATGTTCTGAACTGATACAATATATATCAGCTGTGATCTATATTTTTCAATGGTGTGTGCCCAATCTTAGAGGATGCATGGCATCTAACATTCAAATAAAGGCTTAATGCTATCAACTCTAGCTTGCCACATGTCATTATCTATTGCCCATTGAAATCCCTGTAGCCACCACAAAGAGCATTGCTTTACTTATATGGGACAAATCACAAAACTATATGCACCCATATCGATAAAATTACTGTTGTGTGTACCTGAACACCAATTATTGGAACAACAACACTGTACCGTGTATCCACAAAAATCAGCAAACAATGCATGCATTCCTGTATTCAGCTCCAAATAAAAAGGACAAGTTTTCTAAAAGTGAAGTCTGTGTATTAATTCAGTATCATGATGTAATCATGATCTATAATACCTCCGAGTGATTCACCAGCAATCCCTATCCTAGAGGGATCGACATCATCCCTTGCACTAAGATAATCTCCAAGCTTTATCAAGTCCCACACTTGCATATGTTCCTCAGCGAGTATTGCAAAAAAATAGGCCCAACATATTTTGAAGTATGATATACCAAGTCATACAGTAGAAGACAATCATAAGGAGAGAACCAGACCAAAAGAATAAGTCTAGAATTCAACTGAAGTGCCAACCCAGATAGTGTAGTTATGGCACCAGTACAGCTGGACTAACAACAACAACAGTGGTAATCCAGAGCTAATACTTAATCAGAAATAATTCCAATGCAATCCCTTGTTAACCTTCCCAAGCTGCCTCCACAAGGCCGCTCTATAACTCGTCAAGATATCACCACCACTATGTGCTAGCTTTGCTTCCTTTCGGAGGATTAAAGAACAGATTCACATACATCTCTCATCATTTTAAGTGCAACTGGCTTATCAGTCACATTATTAAAGCCTAACTTCTCAATGAGCTGCTACAAAGACAACACGCCGGCAATAGCAGATATTCTTCATACCATTGTTGCTTCACAATTAAAATAAATATTGGTAGTTTTTGGTTTGATTAGTACTCATACACATACAATTGCAGAATTATGTAGAGCATATGTGAATACTAACATCTCATATTGAACTCCTCGTGGTCTTCTAGCTCTGGGTGTCACCATCACGATCACCCATCGTCTTCATCATCCGACATCTTCACAATAAAATCAGAGTAAGAAACATTGTAGTCATGAACTACATTATGCGAAATTATCAAAAACAAGAGATATTACATTAGCAGTGCATGGCTCCTCCATGGCCGCCCGGGGGAGGGGAGCCAGGCGACGCCCGCTGGCTCGACTTTACCCAAACGTAGGCACCGCCAAGGGAGGGCGCACTGGCCGGGGTTCGCGGTGGGCAGCACGGGGGGCGGGGCGCTGCCGAGGGATGTCACCCTGTGACACAGTGGACGAGGCGAGCGGGCGGCGCGCTCGCGAGTATCCCGCAGCAGACGAGGGGCGGCGGCCGTAGGCTGGGGTCTTCGGCAGCGGGCGACGGCGACGGGCTCTGACAGCGGGCAGTAGGACCGAGCGGCCGGGCGAGCGGGCGGGGTCGCGCGGGTGTCGGGCAGCCGAAGGGGCATGCGGCGGCGAGCGGGCATGGCCGAGGACACGGAGACGCGGCCCGCATCGGCGGGCCCGGAGGAGAGGGAGGAGGGCGAGATCGAGGACGACGGCATCGCGCAGCGCGCTGGGCAACCGCCGCACCCGCTGGACGACGCTAGGATTTCTGGACGTTCTAGGATGGGAGTAGATCGAGAGAAAGAACAACCTGAACCCGGGACGAGAGCTCCATATCTAATCGCCGGTGAAGACGCCGTGTGATTTGGTTTAGAATAGTAATCATGGGTCGTTAGGAAGGGTCTTTAGCGGCAAGATAAATACTTCCTTTTAGTCTGCATATAAGATTTGGTCAAAGTCAAACTTCGTAAAATTTAACCAATTTTATAGAAAAAATATTAGCATCTACAATACTAAAGCTATATGGTATGAAAATTAATTTCATGATGCATCTAAAAATATTGATTTCATATTATGAATCTTGATGTATTTTTCTATAAACTTAGTCAAAGTTAACAAAGTTTGACTTTGACCAAACCTTATATGCAGACTAAAAAGAAACGGAGGGGGTACTTTATTTTTTTGGTGGGAACACAAAATATTGGCGCAAACTACAGGAAACCAAAATTATGTGGTGGGAAAGTAATTCTTTTTGGAGGGATGTTTAGAATAATTAAATAAATTGGAAAAAATATATTTCAAAGCAATATGAGATATATATGCTGCTAAATCGTCTCACGATCGTCATCTTCCCTCCGAACTAGATCAGGGAGATTCCCGATGAAATTATCCCACATTCGTCATCTTCCCTATGTCCGGCGGTAGGCGGCGTGTGGGAAGCTCGCATCCATGGCGGGTGGAGAGGCTCGAGCTCACGGGCGAAGGTCGGGAAGAGGGACAACGGAACTGCTTGGTCAGCACCGAGGATGGAGGAAGCAGACGACGGGAGCCATGGCCGACCAGGAGCGGCGTGCAAGGTCAGAGGGGCGGCTCGCCGACCGGGGCTTGCCACTCGGGTCAGGACGGCACGAGCTGCAGCCTGGTTGGGGTGGCCATCACGCGAAAGTAGGGGTCGCGACCGGTGCTAGCGCGTTGTCGTCGGACGACCCGATTGAAGGTACAACCAGGTTTGCACTACAATTTTGAGAATCATCAGCAAAAACTTGGCTAGTTTTGAACTACAACTCACAGAAACCTCATGTGGCCCTCACATTAAAACTACTAGGTAATGCTCTTGCCTTGGAACACAAGTACAAATGTGATGGGTTGGTGAGACAGTCGATCTATGTCAGTCTCGATCTCACATTTTAATCTTGAGATGGGGGTGATTTCAACATCTTTCATCTTACCGGGTAGTCCATGGAGGGTTCCTCCGCGCTAGAATAGGTCCAACATAATCATGTCATTTTTGTTTCAACGAAAAACATAAAAAATCAACTATGTAAATTAACAACCAATCCAATTTTGTTTTTAAGATCTGTTGTGTTAGCAACGTGTTGTTTCATCGTGGATCTAGAATTGTGTATCTTTGTTTACTCCCTAGTTGCCATGACAAAATTGAAACTTGGGATATATGTTAAATATTTGTGCCCTCGCCCATCAGATCCGTCTTGCATCGGATCCACGCACGAGGGGGTGAAGGGGCCTTGGCGCCGCTGCCGCTGCCGCTGGCCAGGCTTCACCCGGTCACGCCCTCTGGCAGCGACAGGGGAGGGGAGGAGCAGACGGCAGGGCACTGGGAGGTCCCTAGGGATCCCTCCCGTCGTCGTCCGCAGCTCGCGCCACCTGGTGCTTGGGACCACAGATCCGGTGAGATCACCACTGCTACCAAGACCCAGCACACCCCACCACCGGAGGCCACATCCGTGTCATCCATCTCCCAACGTAGCCGCTAGGAAGCCGGATCGCGCTGCCGCGACCCACCGCATTACAACGCCCTTGTCGGTCAGATCCGTCCGGCATCGGATCCATGTGCGAGGGGGCGAAGGAGCCCTGCCGCCGACGTCCTTGTTGGAATATCATGGTTTAGTTGCTATATCCACTTCTACTGGTATAATTGATGCCACCGTTGTAGTTTAATTTTAAAAAATCATCAAATTTGAAAACAGTTCTTCAAATTTTAAAAAAAGTTAATCAATTTTAAAAAGTTCATTCGTTTCGAAAAAAGTTCATCAAATTTTAAAAAGGTTCATTGTTTTTTAAAAAGTTCACAAATTAGAAAAGAACATCAGTTCTGAAAAAAGCTTCACGAATTTGAGTAAAAGTTGATGGATTTCAAAAAAAGCTTCATCGGTTTTAAAAAAATTCATGAATTTGAAAGGAATCTGCACATTTAGGAAAAATGATAAAGAAAGAAAAAAAATAAAAACGGCAGGAGAAAAAACCACGAAATGACAGAACAAATAAAAGAAGTAAAAAAAAGCACATATATCACAACCGATGGGATAGCCTAGTGGTTTGTGTTCTTTCCTTTTGTACGGAGATATCATCGGATCGATCTTGTCAGCTGCACTTTTTTGTGAGTTTGACAAAAAGAAATACAAAAGTATACAACTACGACCGGATCGATTCCGTCAGCTGCACTTTTTTGTGAATTTGACGAAAAGAAATACAAACTTATACAAAATTATAATACGAAGACCGGATCGATCCTGTCAGCTGCACTTTTTTGTGAATTTGACGAAAAGAAATATAAACTTATACAAAATTATAATACGAAAAAAAACAGATACAAAAAACGCAACGGACCAAAGTATACAAACATATACGTCTGCTATTTTAAACGAACGGCGCAATGGAGCAGCGGCCACTTGAGGAACGGGCGCACTCTGTGCTTCTGCGCTGGGCCGGCCCATCTAAGGTGAGCCCTTCCTCGAGCGCAGTTAACTGCTCGCTCAGTCCCCCCTCGACGGTTTTCACTTTTCCAGAAAAACAAAAAAAGAGAAAAAAACGCAAAAATATAAAAACAAATAGTGATTTAAAAAAGTTCACGGTTTTTTTAAAAAATGCTCACAAACTTAAAAAAAATCTTGATTTGAAAAAAAGTTCACCGATTTTGAAAAATGTTCATCGAAATAGAAAAAAGTTCATCAAATTTGATCAAAATGTCATCTATTCTTTTGAAAAAAGTTCATTGATTTCCAAAAAAAGTTCATTGAATTTGAAATAAAGTTCATCAATCTGGAAAAAAGTTCACAGAAAATGAAAAAAGTTCATTATGTTTAAGAAATGTTCGTTCTTTTTTGGAAAATAAACAACAATATGAAAGAAAAGAAAAGGGAAATAAAAACCAAACTAAACTAAACCAGAAAGAATAAAAAAACCCGGCTTCAGCGAACTGAATAAGGAATAAGAGGTCCAAAACCCGGCTTAGTTAGTGGCAGAAGAAAGAAGTCTCGAGTTCGAATCCCGGAAGGCGCATGTGCGTTTGGTTTTTTGTAAATTTTCTTCTCTGGGAAGACTCCTTTTTCGCAAACAGGGGATATACACGTTATTAAAAACTAAGGTTTTTTTCGTAAAAGAACATGCAACAATATTTGTAACTAATGCAACGTCACGTAGATGTTGCAATATATTTTTGAATATTGCCACGAATAATTATTCTGTTGAAATACCTAGCACGCAACGAAATTTGTTTGTCGCAATACCGCTACCATATTGCAACGGCGATACGGTTTGTTGCAATATGAGGCCTGTATTGCAACAAAGTTAGTATTTATAGCGACGGAACTACGTTACGGCAATATGTGCGGCCTATTACCACAACCGGAGAACTTGTGGTAATATTGCGTTTTATTGCAACAAAACGTAGTTGTAGCAATAAATTTTGTTGCAGTAGACCAGAATCCTTGTAGTGATAAAGAATGTAGCAACATCCATACTTCCCTAGCTCCAAAAATTATAAAAGAAAATTCCCACTGTAGTAAATTTATCAGATCTTAATATTCAAAAGGTTTCAACATTTTATTATATTCTGACTTTTCTAGGGAATTATTGCAACAGCGGTAAACTTCCTGTTTTCAAACAGCAACATGAGGACTTGTAAAATAGGCATAGTAAAGGCTATCAATGCCACTTTTATTGAAATAAAAGATGCAAAACATTGTTCTAAATAACATCAAGCAAATTCAGACAAAATAAATTGAGGCTCCAAGCAAAACACATATCATGTGGTGAATAAAAATATAGCTCCAAGTAAAGTTACCGATGGAAGTGGACGAAAGAGGGGATGCCTTCCGGGGCATCCCCAAGCTTAGGATCTTGGCTATACTTTAATATTACCTTGGGGTGCCTTGGGCATCCCCAAGCTTAGGCTCGTACCACTCCTTGTTCCATAGTCCATCGAATCCTTACCCAAAACTTGAAAACTTCACAACACAAAACATAACAGAAAACTCGTAAGCTCCGTTAGTATAAGAAAACAAATCACCACTTAGGTACTGTTGTGAACTCATTCTTTATTTATATTGGTGTAATATCTACTGTATTCCAACTTCTCTATGGTTTATAAACTCTTTTACTAGCCATAGATTCATCAAAATAAGTAAACAACACATGAAAAACAGAATCTGTCAAAAACAGAACAGTCTGTAGTAATCTGGATCAAATGTATATTCTGGAACTCATAAAATTCTCAACTAAATTTCTGGACCTGAGGAATTTATCTATTAATCATCTGCAAAATTCTCAACCAAATAAAAATTGCAGCAATTCTCGTGATCGCTAAAGTTTCTGTTTTTGACAGCTTGATCAACAAGACTTTCCCCTAGTCTTCCCAAAGGTTCTACTTGGCACAAACACTAATTAAACACATAAAACCACATCTAAACAGAGTCTAGATGAATTATTTATTACTAAACAGGAACAAAAAGCAAGGAACAAAAATAAAATTGGGTTGCCTCCCAACAAGCGATATCGTTTAATGCCCCTAGCTAGGCATGATGATGTCAATGATGCTCACATAAAAGATAAGAATTGAAACATAAAGAGAGCATCATGAATAATATGACTAGCACATTTAAGTCTAACATACTTCCTATGCATAGGGATTTTTTGAGCAAACAACTTGTGGGAACAAGAATCAACTTGCATAGGAAGGTAAAACAAGCATAACTTCAAAATTTTAAGCACATAGAGAGGAAACTTGATATTATTGCAATTCCTACAAGCATATATTCCTCCCTCATAATGATTTTTAGTAGAATCATGAATGAATTCAACAATATAACCAGCACCTAAAGCATTCTTTTCATGATCTACAAGCACAGAAAATTTACTACTCTCCACACAAGCAAAATTCTTCTCATGAATAATAGTGGGAGCAAACTCAACAAAATAACTATCATGTGATTGAAAATTAAGATCAAGATGACAAGTTTCATGGATATCATTATTCTTTATAGCATACAAGTCGTCACAATAATCATCATAGATAGCAACTTTGGTCTCATAATCAATTGGAACCTCTTGCAGAATAGTGGAATCATTACTAAATAAAGTCATGACCTCTCCAAATCCACTTTCATCAATATAATCATCATAAATAGGAGGCATGCTTTCATCATAATAAATTTGCTCAGCAAAACTTGGGGGACAAAAAATATCATCTTCATCAAACATAGCTTCCCCAAGCTTGTGGCTTTGCATATCATTAGCATCATGGATATTCAAGGAATTCATACTAACAACATTGCAATCATGCTCATCATTCATATATTTAGTTCCAAACATTTTATAGATTTCTTATTCTAGCATTTGAGCACAATTATCCTTTCCATCATACTAACGAAAGATATTAAAAAGGTGAAGCGTATGAGACAAACTCAATTCCATTTTTTATAATTTTCTTTTATAAACTAAACTAGTGATAAAACAAGAAACTAAAAGACTCGATTGCAAGATCTAAAGATATACCTTCAAGCGCTAACCTCCCCGGCAACGGCGCCAGAAAAGAGCTTGATGTCTACTACACAACCTTCTTCTTGTAGACATTGTTGGGCCTCCAAGTGTAGAGGTTTGTAGGATAGTAGCAAATTTCCCTCAAGTGGATGACCTAAGGCTTATCAATCCGTAGGAGGCGTAGGATGAAGATGGTCTCTCTCAAGCAACCCTGCAACCAAATAACAAAGAGTCTCTTGTGTCCCCAACACACCCAATACAATGGTAAATTGTATAGGTGCACTAGTTCGGCGAAGAGATGGTGATACAAGTGGTATATGGATGGTAGATAAAGGTATTTGTAATCTGAAAATATAAAAACAGCAAGGTAACTAATGGTAAAAGTGAGAGTAAACGGTATTGCAATGATAGTAAACAAGGCCTAGGGTTCATACTTTCGCTAGTGCAAGTTCCCTCAACAATACTAACATAATTGGATCACATAACTATCCCTGAACATGCAACAAAGAGTCACTCCAAAGTCACTAATAGCAGAGAACAAACGAAGAGATTATGGTAGGGTACGAAACCACCTCAAAGTTATTCTTTCCAATCAATCCGTTGGGCTATTCCTATAAGTGTCACAAATAGCCCTAGAGTTCGTACTAGAACAACACCTTAAGACACAAATCAACCAAAACCCTAATGTCACCTAGATACTCCAATGTCACCTCAAGTATCCGTGGGTATGATTATACGGTATGCATCACACAATCTCAGATTCATCTATTCAACCAACACAAAGGACCTCAAAGAGTGCCCCAAAGTTTCTACCGGAGAATCACGACGAAAACGTGTGCCAACCCCTATGCATAGGTTCCCAATGTCATGAAACCCGCAAGTTGGTCACCAAAACATACATCAAGTGGCACGTGGTATCCCATTGTCACCACAGATATCCACGGCAAGACATACATCAAGTGTTCTCAAATCTTTGAAGACTCAATCCGATAAGATTACTTCAAGGGGAAAACTCAATTCATTACAAGAGAGAAGAGGGGGAGGAGAAACATAGGATCCAACTATAATAGCAAAGCTCGCGATACATCAAGATCATGCCAAATCAAGAACACGAAAGAGAGAGATCAAACACATAGCTACTGGTACATACCCTCAGCCCCGAGGGAGAACTACTCCCTCCTCGTCATGGAGAGCACCGGGATGATGAAGATGGCCACCGGAGAGGGATTGCCCCCTCCGGCAGGGTGCCGGAACGGGTCTAGATTGGTTTTCGGTGGCTACGGAGGCTTCTGGCGGTGGAACTCCCGATCAATCTTGTTCTCTCGAAGTTTTAGGGTATATGGAGTTATATAGGCAGAAGAAGCACGTCAGGGGAGCCATGAGGGCCCCACGAGGCAGGGGGCGTGCCCCTACCCTCATGAGCTCCTCCTTCCTTCCTTGACGTGGGGTCCAAGTCCATCGTGTGGCTTTCCTTCCAAAAAATAACTTTTCTAGTTGATTTCATTCCGTTTCGACTCCGTCTGATATTCCTTTTCTTCAAAACACTGAAATAGGCATAAATCAGCAAATCTGGGCTGGGCCTCCGGTTAATAGGTTAGTCCCGAAAGTAATATAAAAGTGGATAATAAAGCCCAATATTGCCCAAAATAGTAGATAATATAGCATGGAGCAATCAAAAATTATAGATACGTTGGAGACGTATCAAACTTGCTCAGGGTTTAACATGATATAAGATTCAGAACTTTCAGATAGTTCAGGGAGTTCAGTTATCACCACTGAAGATATATCAGGCTCCTAAGGAATAACAGTAGTGACAGTCATCAGGCACTTCTTGGCAGGTCCATGCTCCTCATCCACACATAATAGAGAGAATTCCTTATTTAACATCGTGTCTAAATTTTATGCCCTATTTGACATTCACAAATAATTTCTTCCCTATCTAACAACGAGTCTAAATTTTATGCCTTTTATAACACTTTTGTCCATTTTGAGCCAAAATGACACCTGAAAAGACTCTTGTGCCCTCAAGTGGTATGTTTATGTGCGCGTGTGTGTTGTTACGTGCGTGCGCGTGTACCTGTACGTGTGTGCCACTGCTGAGTGTCTGTGTGTGTGCGTGTGTGTCTGCTACTGCATGTGTACGTGTGTGTTTGCTAGTGGGTGTGTAGGTACATGTGTGTGTGGGCGCGCGTGCTGTTGCGTGCATGCGTGTTTATGCATTTCCAAAAGGTATTAGGTGTATTTGTTCTACCTATCTGACTCCTTAATTTTTTCCCTGGTCGGTCTACGGTAAAGATAAAAACGGCCCACGAATGGATTGCCTAACAAAAGGCCCCACCAATGCAGCATGGTGATTTCATCTCTTCTCCAATTTTCACGCATGCAATCATCGGGCAGATCCGCATGAAGTTGGGAGTTCCACAGGAGAAAATATCATTCTCACGTGAGATGGAGAGGAATCCCATGCATGCAGGGAGATAGTTAAGGGCATGTACAATGGTGGCATATGGATACATATGCCCCATGACAAAAAGTAATTTGAGGCATTTACATAATTTTTTTCTCTCCAATGCAAGGTATCACTAGTAGGCCTCATTAAGAAATAGAAAATAAAGACTCTAATACACATGCATCTCTACTTTTCACTCAACCTTTTCAGCTTTTATCACTGGACCACATTTTCTCTCTTTAAGCACCTGCCTCCTAGAGAGGATCCCGCTTCCCTATCCGAACCTACTTTACGTCATATCCGATCCTACATGGCATGTGAGGCATCACCTTGACGCTATGCATTGTACATGCCCTAAGGAGACAGTGGGGCCGTGAGTAAGCAGGAAATAAATAACTAGCTTGTTGCTACGTGCGTATGTGCTGCTACGTGTGTGCTACTGTCCTCGCACTGATGCTATGTGTGTGCTACTGCCATGTGCACACACATACCACATGAAGGGTAAAAGAGTCTTTTCCGATGTTATTTAGGCTCAAAATGGACAAAAGTGTCATAAAAGGCATAAAATTTAGACTCGTTGCTAGATAGGGAAGAAAAAGTTTTTCAGTGTCAAATCAGGAAATGAAATTTAAGATAGTGTTAAATAAGGAATTCTTTCCACATAATATCTGGCATCTGGTACTAACAACATCATATCCTGAGAGCTGATCAATAATGTTAGGAGCGGCAGCCATAATTTTGGACATCATGTCGTGCATTGCAATGAAAGCATCAGTGGCTTCTACTGCAGGCTGGTTGGGTTGATTCTGCTCAGGGCTTAGTGGGGGAGTGTGAACCATAGGAACGTCCTCATTGTTTTCATCAAGGGCATGATGGGTAGCTGACGCAGCCTGATGATTATCCTGGTCTTGGAAGTCCGCATCATGCCAAATTCCTCCAAACGGGGCAAGGGGCATAGGATGCATCACACCATCAGGAGGTATCGGATCCTCATCTCCTCCCATAGCTCCAAGAAGATCAGATTGCAGTATGTAAACAACACTAGTCCAGGATTGCCCATGGCCAAAGTCATCTAGACTCTCACGGATAACATGACTGACAGGAATATCTAACAGATCAGGAACTCTAACTTTGACCAAAATACGAGCTCCATTAGACATGTCTCTGTTCCAAACTAAGAACTTAGCAAAACCACTGACAGATTCCCTAACTTTATCCGGTCTCCAAGCCTCCAGAGGGTAATTCACCATCATAATCCAAGCATCGTGTGAGAAGGTGCGGTCTCTGTGATTAATACCTCTATCATGAAAATAACTTTGGGGATCGAATCTCCAACGAAGTAGGGACTGTTGGCGATGGCGATGGCAGTGTCGATGTCGCAAGCGTGCTGAAACCTGACGAAAGCAGCCCCCATCCCGCACCTAGAGATCTCAGCAATACGAAAACCACGCTCGTGGTCAAGAAAATGACGTATGAGCATGGCATCCATATCGAACTGGAGAGGATCAGGTGGTGGAGCAAGGGAGATGATGGCCCAGTCCCCGGATTGGACTAGAGGCTCACCGCCAAGGAAGTGGTAGGTACGTCGTCGTCGATTGCCGTCAGCTTCCATGATGGCAGTACCAGGAGGGAGGAGAGGGATCGGGTCGCATGGGTAGGTGGCCATGGCGCTGGAGGAAGTTGAGGAGGCGGTGGAGAACAATGGCGGGGCAGAGCAGGGATAGCTAGCGAATAGGGGGTTTGGTAGGTTGGGCGGTCGAATAGAGGAGGGGGTGGGGTTTTGGGGAGACGAGTCGTCAAGCGCGTTATTGGTATCTGGTAATGGGTTGGTAGGTAGGTGGGATTTGACCTGATATACGGGAGGATTGCGTTTGGAGTTATAACAAAAACAAGATATATGGCGATATCGATAACAACTACGGCAACGGAATTGATTTTTGCAATCAGCACGTAGATGATCATGAGATAAACATTTGCCACAAAATATTAAATGCTAAGAAAATTGAAGATGAGGATTGGTGGTGGTGGGGGGGGTTGGGCTATGTGGTTGGGTTGTCCATGGGCTGAAAGTGGTTGTTGGGCCATCATCTGCAAAGGGATGTCGCTGTTGTGGGCTAGGTTGTTAGGTTGATGGGCTAGGTTAGGAGAGCTAGAATTTTGAATCGTAACCATCGCGCCCGAATTTGGCTTGTGATCCGAGATGGGAGTGGGATTGTTGGCAAAGGTTGGGGTATGGCACGTCGGCGGCGTAGAATTTGGACGGCGGCCAATTTGAACAGAGTTTGCACCGGTGAGCATGCGTCGAGGAGATCTGGTGATTGTAGTCCATTCGTGATCAAGTTCGTATAGCCATGAATTGAATTCTCTAACCCAAGCAGGACCACCGAAACCCCATAGGTGGAAATAACAAGAGAAACTAGGACACTTAAAAGATCTAAGTTGGTAGATCATAAATCCAAACGCCTTAGAGATCATAGAAAATTTATAAACTTGCCCATGTAGATGGTAGACATGACGATCAGATGGGGATCCACCAACGCATGCCTCAAGCGCAAGGCTAACGTGCTCAACATTGAGGGGAAAGGTGGATTGGCCAAAGGAGACAACAAGATGAAATGCATCACTAGGATCGAGGCAATGAACAGGAGTAGAGAACCTTGCTCTAACCTTGTTGGCGAGTCCCACACCCGGGGAGAGATCCAGGAGGGGAGGAACCATCTTGGCCGGAGAAGATCACGAGGAGGGAGAGCCATGGATCACCGGAGGAGTCGCCCTTGGAGTCGCCAGGGAGGGGAGGTGAGGTGAGAGACACATCTCTCAAGTGTGGGAGATACAACGCTGGGAAGAAACCCTGCACACTTTGTAGCTAGTCCAGGAACACCAGATAAACACAAACCAGCAGGAGTAGGGTATTACGCACGATTTGCGGCCCGAACCTGGATGAGGTTCTACCTCATCATCTACTTCCCAGACCCACATGTTAAGAGATCCTACTCATGCAATGTGTGAGGGTTGAAACTAATGCATAAAAACTGGGTGATAAAGGGGTATGATCAAAGTGTTACTTGCCTTGCTGACGATCTGCAAATCATAAAGACTCGTAGTAGCACGCTTCGCACTCCGGGTGTTCTATCGCAAACAAACAATAGCATACATAAGCAATCAAGCCATGATGCACGGATAAAACTCAAATAAGAAGATCTAACCAGAAAGTTCAACTCAAGAACTCCGGTTTGCAAAAAGAATCAAATCAAACGGAGCAACGAAACTCAAACTACGAAAGAAACAAGATCCGATTACTAATCTGGACTAAAGTCAAATTTTGTAGTATCAAAATCTTGTTCAAGTTGGTTAAACAAAAAGAGGGCTTCGAGACGACGATCTAGGCGCTTGTTTCACCTGATTTGGATAAACGAGCGAAAAGATAAACTAAAACGAAAAACAGGGCAGAAGTTGCGATCGAAAATAATCGCGGAAAACCCTGGAAAAAGAAAAACTGACGAACAGGCTAACGAACGAATGTTCGCTGTCTGCGGCTAATGGATGAACAACGTTCATTAAAACGAACGTATGGACGAACGTCCGCTATTTAGCTAAACCGAGAAAAACCGAAACAAAACCGATTCTAAAAAACGAGATCTAGATTTACGAAATAAAACCGATCGGTTTTTTTAAAAAAACTAGCGGCTACCTTGTGGAATGGGACGGCGGCGGTGGCGTACTCCGGCGGCGGGGCAGCGGAATGGGGCGGCGGCGACGCAGCACAGCGGCGGCTGGCGCGGGCGGCGGCGGCTTAGGGTTAGGGTTTGGGGCGCGGGGCGGCGGCTGGGCTCGGGTGGGCTGCGGGGTCGTGTGGCGCGACTTATAAAGGGGCTGGCCTGGGGAGTCCTGGCCGGTTACGGCCCGGAGTCGGTTAGAACTTTTTTTTAAAATATTCCCACACGCAGAAAAACGATTAAAAGAAATACTAATCGGACTCCAAAAATCCTGAGATAAATTTCCCCGTCCTCTAAAAATATAGCGGACAAAGTGAACATTTATTTGGGCCTCTAATGCAAATTTTGAAAAACGAGCATTTTTCCTAATTCGAATAAAATAGCAATAAAATCCAAATAAAATATATAAATTGATTTTAATATTTTTCCTCCAATATTTCATTTATTTTGGAGAAGTCATATTATCTCCTCTCATATAATTTTAATATGAAATATTTTCGGAGAGAAAAATTATTAAAACCACGGTGATCCTTGTTTCGATATTTGAGAAAATTCAAATATGAAAACAGTGAAATCCTCAACTCTCTCCGTCGGTCCTTGAGTTGCTTAGAATTTCGAGGATCGCAACACGAAAATGCAATAAAGTATGATATGCATGAATGACCTATGTATAACATTCCAAATTGAAAATTTGGGATGTTACACATAGCTTTGTAAGAGGAAGTGTTTCCTTTTGAGCGGACTTCTAGTGCTGGTTCTGTCATGCAATAACAGCCAGAATTTTTTTTGTGCCCGATTCTACTTGCTGCTTTCCATAAATCTCTAAATAGGCGATGCACATCTGAGGACCCCATCATCTGCTTATACATTTTACTGATAGAGAACAGACCAGATTTCCAGACATAGTGCCAAACATCAACAATATTACCAATCTGCTGGACAATTGGTGCTAATTCATTAAGTTGTTGGAAAGCAATGGCTAAAAGAGGTGTGAGAAAGTCTTCCAAAATATCAGCTGAATTTTTCAGATGTGCCACTAAACACTGGTTAATTATTAATTGCAAAGGAATGGAGCTCAGTGTATTCCTCAACTAGAGGCTTTTGAAGCCATTTGTCTGTCCAAAACAACATTGTATCTCCAGTCCCAGTTGTACAAAAGCAACCTCCTTAAATGTAGGTATCAGTTTCAGATGTGCTTTCCACCAGAAAGAGCCCTCAAGTCCGTCCTTAGGTGGTGTGTCTGAATAGTAAGTTTCCCATAACAGTTTTACCCAAGGAAAGTTCTGTTTGTTAAAAAACTTGTGAAGGTATTTGATTAGCAGGGCTTTATTGTGCACCTGAATATCAAGAACTCCTAGCCCTCCATGAGATTTGGGCTTGCAGACAGTTTCGCATGAGATCATAGCTTTTCCAACTTCCTCGGTTCCATATTTCCTCCAAAAACAATGCCTGCGATATTTTTTGATTTGATCAATTACTCCCACTGGAAGGGAAAGACAACTCATGAAGAAAGTTGGCAGGGAAGAGAAGACTGATTTGATGAGTTGTAGTCTTCCATCATAAGAAATTAGAGTGGAACATCCAGATATTCTTCTTTCAATTCTTTGCAGCATGGGACTGAAATATTCTATCTTGAGCTTGTTGATACTGAGAGGAAGCCCTAAATAAGGAAAAGGAAAGGTTCCTTCCTTACATTATAGGATATTTATGATGTTATGCATGTTGTGAGATGCCACATTGATTGGAATTACAATTGATTTGTTGTAGTTGACTTTAAGCCCATTTTGTGCTTCAAAGTGTGCTAACAGATTTTTTTTATCTGCATCAGTTGTCTGTGATCAGCAGGTAGAACCACAATAGTATCATCAGCATATTGAATCACTGGAAAGTAAGGGCAACTGTTGACTTGCAGTGGGGCGGATAGAATCCTATTTCTCATGGCCTCATTGATAATTGATTGAAATTAATCTGCAGCCAGCACAAAACGAAGTGGAGAGAGGGGGTCCCCTTGTCTCACTCCTCTTTTGTAGTGAAAAACTTTCCCAGGAATGTCATTCAGCATAACTACAGAGGTGGCAGATTTGAAAATCATATCAATCCAATTTATCCATTTTTCTCCAAACCCCTTGCCTTTGAGGATATCCAAAATAGTCTGATGCTCTATCAAATCAAAAGACTTTTCAAAGTCCAGTTTTACAATAATAATTTCCTCCTTTCATTGATGGCATTGGTGGAGATATTCAAATGCCCAGGCCAAACAGTCTTGGATTGTTCTTGATTTGATGAAACCATATTAATTGATGTGTACTAACTAAAGGATAACATTCTGCAGCCTGTTAGCAAGAAGTTTGGTGATGATTTTGATGAAGCAGTTCAGAAGTGATATTGGCCTGAAGTCACCAGGCAGCATGGGGTTATCCTTTTTGGGAATGAGAGTAATGTATGAAGATTTAATGCTCTGCAAATTAATTTTCCCATTATAGAAATCCTAGATCATGTCATAGAAATCCCCAGAAATGATGTGCCAACAAGATTTTATGAAGGCTCCATTAAATCCATCATGTCCAGGAGCTTTATCAAGTGGCAATTGTGCCGCCACACCATCTATTTCTTCTTTGAAAAAAGGCTTCTCTAAATCCTTTAGATTTCCATGTTTCTAAAGAAGAATGTTTAAAGGAAAGGCTTCATGAGTGGGAGTTGTTGTGCTTAATCTTTCTTTGAAAGCTCTCCATGAAACAACAGCCTTTGCCTGGTGCTCTGTTGCCTCTTGACCAGCCTCATCTTGCAGTGTGCTAATGTGATTTTTCCTATACTTAATCGTGGCCTTGGCTTGAAAGAACTTGGTATTTTCATCTCCCAATTTAACCCATCTAATTTTTGCTCTCTACCTCCAGTATGTTCTCTTAAATGACAAAATCTTCAGATTGTGTTCACTTATAATGCATCTTCCATTCCATTCTTCATTACTTAGAGGTCTGAATTCTTCAATTATGTCAAGCAGCAGGATGCAATCATTGCATGCTTTGATGATGGCAGAGAGATTGGAGAGCTTTTTGGACCAGATTTTGAGCCCTTTCCTTAACCTCTTGATTTTTTTTGTAATTCTCTTGGCACTATCATGTTCCTGCACATCTTGTTCCCATATGTTTTGTACAATCTCTTTAAATTCACTGTGCTCCAACCAGAAGTTTTCAAATCTAAACAGGTTTGATCTTGGAATGTTTGTACCAATCTTGATCACACAGGGAGAATGGTGAGAGATAGGTTTTGAGAGAGCAACAGCTTGAGTGTTGGGGTATGAAAGTGTCCATGCTTCTGAAGAGAAGATCCAATCAATTTTTTCAAGCAAGGGAGTCTCTTGCATATTACTCCAAGTATAACTTCTACCTTTCATTGGGATCTCCACTAACCCAAGGTTACTGATTGCTTCACTGAACTACAGCATCTCAAGAAAGTTTCATCCCTCTTTATTCCTATCCTGAGGATATCTAATATAATTAAAGTCTCCCAAAATTAGCCAATTGACATCATCACGGGTCTGGATGTTATTAAACCACTCCAAGAATTCTAGTTTTTCTGCTGGCAAGCAAGGTCCATAGATATTGATCAAGTACCAGGTCTCTCCAGAGTGTACTGAGGTAAACTGAATTGAGAGAGAAAATCTGTTTTCAAAAACTTTTCCCCCTCGAAGTAATTATCATTCCAAGCCACTAAACAGACCACCAGAAGCTCCCACAGATGGGGTGAACTCAAACTTATTAATCCTCTTTGGGCAGAAGTTCTTCATGTAGGAAGAATCAAAATTCTCCCTCTTAGTTTCTTGCAGACACAGAATAGAACAACCAGACTCTTCAATTTTATTGGAGATAGCAGTCCATTTGTCTTTGGAGTTAATCCCTCTAATGTTCGAATTTAAGATATTCCAATTTGTGTTCATTATCAAAGATGTAAATCTTAGGGAACTTCTGGTTTAAGAGCACAAGAGGCCACAAGCATAATGACAAGAAACTCCCAGGACCAACAAAAAAGGCAGATACTGTTAGTTCCAAATAGATCTCCAACAAAAGCCACCACATGCCATAAATCCTGGAGTACTTAGAGAAGCATATTACAAATTTGATCAAAAGGCAAAAAGTTATGTTCCAAAATGTTACAATCATTCCAGACATCATGTAAGTTCTGATCAACACTTATATCCTAGATCTTCAAGGCTTAAAGATGGCCATGGTGTTTGGTGCCTCATTGTGCCCTTCCTTGCTAACTTACACTTTTGTGCCTCTCTTCGTTTTCTGGTTGTTGAGGATTTCTTCAGTCACCTCCTTGGTATCCACTAAATGATGTAGATAGATTTTTAACATTTTGCCAGCAATAGGAGGTGGATCAGAGTGACATGCCATACAGTTCTTATTGACATAAGTTTTTTCTTAAATCCTTTACTTAATTCTTGCAGTCTAGTGCGTCTCCTTACCTCAGTGTCAACTAGAGGTGCCCCGTCCTTCCTTTTCTTTATGCTGTGGAGAGCACTGGTTGTGGAAGCATGTTCTTCCAGGGTAGGGGCCTGAGAGGAAGAATTCTTGGATTGTGGAGTAGAAAAGGTGGGCTCCACAGTAGTTCTCTCCTCAGAAGTGACCTGCATGTCACAAGGAGGCACTGAAGCTGAGATACAAGTCTCAGGAATCACAAAGATGTAAGAGTGGCTACTTTTTGATCCTTGAACAATGATGTTCCACATGTCAGATGTCAGGAAACCTTTGGCCCAATCGAATCTATCTGGGGAGATTAAAGCAAAAATAATAAAGTTTGTCCATTCTTCTAGTACATGGATCACATTCTCGGATTCATTCTTGGGTGCAAAATGTGCAGCCCAGAGTCTAGCACTCTCTCCTCCCAAACTACGAAGATCTTCTTGAGGAGATTTTATTACTGTGCTGCTTGCAGCCTTCAATTCAAAACCTGGAGGTGGACCCATGGAAGTAGAGTTATCTATAGAGGAATTATGCTCCGCATTTTCCATAATGGTACCCAAAACTTATTTCTGCTGAATATGGTCCTTTTTGGGGCATGTGAGCAGATCCTTCTCAGAGACAACAACCTCATTTATTTGTTCTGGTTCAACCACAAAAAAGAACTCCTGCTCCTCACTATTACTTTGAATAACATTCTCATTCCTTAAGTTAGATCCACCTGGGAGTAAAGCAAATTCATCAAACAAATCTTTTGCAAGGAGTTGTTTGTCTAATTCCTGATTATGATATGAGAGGTCCTTGGGTTCTAAAAACGCTGGCTCTGCAGCCAAAACTTCAACATGTTGCATTTGCATCTCTGGAACTCCAACATATTGGTCTGCCAAAAGAGGAACAACATTCTCAAGGAAATATGCCCTAGAGGCAATAATAAAGTTATTATTTATTTCCTCATATCATGATAAATGTTTATTATTCATGCTATAATTTTATTAACCAGAAACATAATACATGTGTGAATACACAGACAAACATAGTGTCACTAGTATGCCTCCACTTGACTAGCTCGTTGATCAAAGATGGTTGAGTTTCCTAGCCATAGACATGAGTTGTCATTTGATCAACGAGATCACATCATTAGTAGAATGATGTGATTGGCATGACCCATTCCATTAGCTTAGCACTTGATCATTTAGTTTACTGCTATTGCTTTCTTCAGGACTTATACATGTTCCTATGACTATGAGATTATGCAACTCCCGATTACCGGAAAAACACTTTGTGTGCTACCAAACGTCACAAGGTAACTGGTGTTAGGGAACGTAGTAATTTCAAAAAATCCTACGCACACGCAAGATCATGGTGATGCATAGCAATGAGAGAGGAGAGTGTTGTCTATGTACCCTTGTAGACCGAAAGCGGAAGCGTTAGCACAACGCGGTTGATGTAGTCGTACGTCTTCACGGCCCGACCGATCAAGCATCGAAACTACGGCACCTCCGAGTTCTAGCACACGTTCGGCTCGATGACGATCCCTGGACTCCGATCCAGCAGAATGTCGGGGAAGAGTTCCGTCAGCACGACGGCGTGGTGACGATCTTGATGTTCTACCGTCGCAGGGCTTCGCCTAAGTACCGCTACAATATTATCGAGGATTATGGTGGAGGGGGCACCGCACATGGCTAAGAGATCAATGATCAATTGTTGTGTCTATGGGGTGCCCCCTGCCCCCGTATATAAAGGAGCAAGGGGGAGGAGGTGTGGCCAGGCAAGGGGTGCTCCAGGAGGAGTCCTACTCCCACCGGGAGTAGGACTCCCCCCTTTCCATGTTGGACTAGGACTTGGGGGGGGAGGAGAGAAAGAGGGGAAAGGAAAGGGGGGCGCCGCCCCCCTCCTTGTACAATTCGGACTTGCGAGGGGGGGGGGAAGGGGCGCACGGCTGCCCCCTTGGTCTCCTCTCTACTTCCTCCACTAGGCCCATTAAGGCCCATTAGGTTACCGGGGGGTTCCGGTAACCTCCCGGTACTCCGGTAAAATGTCGATTTCACCCGGAACACATCCGATGTCCAAACATAGGCTTCCAATATATCAATCTTTATGTCTCGACCATTTCGAGACTCCTCGTCATGTCTGTGATTACATCTGGGACTCCGAACAACCTTCGGTACATCAAAACATATAAACTCATAATGAAACTGTCATCGTAACGTTAAGCGTGCGGACCCTACGGGTTCGAGAACAATGTAGACATGACCGAGACACGTCTCCGGTCAATAACCAATAGCGGAACCTGGATGCTCATATTGGCTCCTACATATTCTATGAAGATCTTTATCGGTCAGACCGCATAACAACATACGTTGTTCCCTTTGTCATCGGTATGTTACTTGCCCGAGATTCGATCGTCGGTATCTTAATACCTAGTTCAATCTCGTTACCGGCAAGTCTCTTTACTCGTTCTTTAATACATCATCCCGCAACTAACTCATTAGCTGCAATGCTTGCAAGGCTTTAAGTGATGTGCATTACCAAGAGGGCCCAGAGATACCTCTCCGACAATCGGAGTGACAAATCCTAATCTCGAAATATGCCAACCCAACAAGTACCTTCGGAGACACCTATAGAGAACCTTTATAATCACCCAGTTACGTTGTGACGTTTGGTAGCACACAAAGTGTTCCTCTGGTAAACGGGAGTTGCATAATCTCATAGTCATAGGAACATGTATAAGTCATGAAGAAAGCAATAGCAACAAACTAAACGATCAAGTGCTATGCTAACGGAATGGGTCAAGTCAATCACATCATTATCCTAATGATGTGATCCCGTTAATCAAATGACAACTCATGTCTATGGTTAGGAAACATAACCATCTTTGATCAACGAGCTAGCCAAGTAGAGGCATACTAGTGACACTCTGTTTGTCTATGTATTCACACATGTATTATGTTTCCGGTTAATACAATTCTAGCATGAATAATAAACATTTATCATGATACAAGGAAATAAATAATAACTTTATTATTGCCTTTAGGGCATATTTCCTTCAGTCTCCCACTTGCACTAGAGTCAATAATCTAGATTACACAGTAATGATTCTAACACCCATGGAGCCTTGGTGCTGATCATGTTTTGCTCGTGGAAGAGGCTTAGTCAGCGGGTCTGCAACATTCAGATCCGTATGTATCTGGCAAATTTCTATGTCTCCCACTTGGACTAAATCCCGAATGGAATTGAAGCGTCTCTTGATGTGCTTGGTTCTATTGTGAAATCTGGATTCCTTTGCCAAGGCAATTGCACCAGTATTGTCACAAAAGATTTCATTGGACCCGATGCACTAGGTATGACACCTAGATCGGATATGAACTTCTTCATCCAGACTCCTTCATTTGCTGCTTCCGAAGCAGCTATGTACTCCGCTTCACATGTAGATCCCGCCACGACGCTTTGTTTAGAACTACGCCAACTGACTGGTCCACCGTTTAATTTAAATACGTATCCGGTTTGTGATTTAGAATCGTCCGGATCAGTGTCAAAGCTTGCATCAATGTAACCATTTACAATGAGCTCTTTGTCACCTCCATATACGAGAAACATATCCTTAGTTCTTTTCAGGTACTTCAGGATGTTCTTGACCGCTGTCCAGTGATCCACTCCTGGATTACTTTGGTACCTCCCTGCTAGACGTATAGCAAGGCACACTTCAGGTCTCGTACACAGCATTGCATACATGATAGAGCCTATGGCTGAAGCATAGGGAACATCTTTCATTTTCTCTCTATCTTCTGCAGTGGTCGGACATTGAGTCTTACTCAACTTCACACCTTGTAACACAGGCAAGAACCCTTTCTTTGCTTGATCCATTTTGAACTTCTTCAAAACTTTGTCAAGGTATGTGCTTTGTGAAAGTCCAATTAAGCGTCTTGATCTATCTCTATAGATCTTAATGCCCAATATGTAAGCAGCTTCACCGAGGTCTTTCATTGAAAAACTCTTATTCAAGTATCCCTTTATGCTATCCAGAAATTCTATATTATTTCCAATCAATAATATGTCATCCACATATAATATCAGAAATGCTACAGAGCTCCCACTCACTTTCTTGTAAATACAGGCTTCTCCAAAAGTCTGTATAAAACCAAATGCTTTGATCACACTATCAAAGCGTTTATTCCAACTCCGAGAGGCTTGCACCAGTCCATAAATGGATCGCTGGAGCTTGCACACTTTGTTAGCTCCCTTTGGATCGACAAAACCTTCTGGTTGCATCATATACAACTCTTCTTCCAGAAATCCATTCAGGAATGTAGTTTTGACATCCATTTGCCAAATTTCATAATCATAAAATGCGGCAATTGCTAACATGATTCGGACAGACTTAAGCATCGCTACGGGTGAGAAGGTCTCATCGTAGTCAATCCCTTGAACTTGTCGAAAACCTTTCGCAACAAGTCGAGCTTTATAGACAGTAACATTACCTTTAGCGTCAGTCTTCTTCTTGAAGATCCATTTATTCTCAATTGCTTGCCGATTAACGGGCAAGTCAACCAAACTCCACACTTTGTTCTCATACATGGATCCCATCTCAGATTTCATGGCTTCTAGCCATTTTGCGGAATCTGGGCTCACCATCGCTTCTTCATAGTTCGTAGGTTCATCATGATCTAGTAGCATGACTTCCAGAACAGGATTACCGTACCACTCTGGTGCGGATCTTACTCTGGTTGATCGACGAGGTTCGGTAGTAACTTGATCTGAAGTTTCATGATCATTATCATGAGCTTCCTCACTAATTGGTGTAGGTGTCACAGAAACCGGTTTCTATGATGTACTACTTTCCAATAAGGGAGCAGGTATAGATACCTCATCAAGTTCTACTTTTCTCCCACTCACTTCTTTCGAGAGAAACTCCTTCTCTAGAAAAACTCCGAATTTAGCAACAAAAGTCTTGCCTTCGGATCTGTGATAGAAGGTGTACCCAACAGTCTCCTTTGGGTATCCTATGAAGACACATTTCTCCGATTTGGGTTCGAGCTTACTACTAGAAAAAGGGCTATAGATGGGATTAACACTAATGGCGCACCAGACAAGCGGTGCGCCATTAGTATATACTAATGGCGCACCACCTTCTGATACGCCATTAGAGTTGAAACTACTAATGGCGCACCTGGCACAGGGTGCGCCATTAGTATCAATTTTTTTTTTGAACTAGTGCGCCTGTCCAAACATACTAATGGCGCATCCAGACAAAGTGCGCCATTACTAGTTGTAACTAGTAATGGCGCACCTGTCGGAAAGTGCGCCACTAATGTTGTTTTTTTATTATATTTTTTATTCCCTTTTTTGCAAAACTACTAATGGGCACTGTTCCACCGTGCGCCATTACTAGTTGAAACTAGTAATGGCGCACTGTCACACAGTGCGCCATTAGTAATTTTTTTTGCAAAACTACTAATGGCGCACCACCATATGGTGCGCCATTAGTAACCTGGATTACTAATGGCGCATTTCGAGTTGGTGCGCCATTAGTAAGTGGGCATCAACAAGATATTTTGGGGAGCCTCTCCTACCCACACTCACTTTCTCCCCACTTCATTCTCTCCACCTCCTCCTTGTCTCGAGTGCCTCCCCTTTTTCACCTCATTTCCACCATAGATTCATTCAATTTAAGTGGTTAAATTACCTTGTTTTGATAGGTAAGTAATGGGGGAAGCTATATTTATGTTGTTCTCCCTACAACAATGTGCACATGCACTTTTTATGGCCTAGCTAGATCTATGTATGTTCGTGGTGTTGCATATGTTTGTGGTGTTGCATATGTGTTTGTGCTTGGAGGTGTATCAGTATTTGAAATGCGATAGTTGCCAATATTTTGCCGGAATGTTGATTCATTTCCGTTTCGGCGAGAATTTTGGCATTAAGCATTCTTTTTGGTCCTATTTTTAGGGAAAGTCATGCCAAATTTTTTCTTGGTTCTAAAATATCGTTTTGCTCTATCCCGCAGGCGACCATGGTCCGCATGATGACCGAAGGCATCGTGAATAGGTTTTTGAGGTCCGCGAAGGCCGAGATGCTTCAAAAGAACGAGACGGAGATAAGATGTCCGTGTCGAAGATGCAAGCTGAAGAGCCTTATTGCGGACCCGGAATCCGGGCAGGTGCGGGACCACCTGCTCTTGCGTGGTTTCATGGATGGCTATCGGTGGCAAGGTGATGAAGATGACTACGAAGTCGTCCATGGGGGCCGGGCAAGAAATGAGGAAGGGCAGCAAGACAACCACCGCGGCTCGGGCGGGCGAGAAGACGAAGAATCCCCAGGAGATGATCACGATGGTGATGCTGTACATAGTCATCATGTAGAAGATGCAGGACATGATGATGAGGAAGATGCCGGCGCAGACAACGGGCATGATCATGAAGATGATGATGCCGGCGGAGCAGACGACGCTGGACCAACGATGGGCTGGGTGCAGGACCCTCATATTCAAGAGCTGCTTCTCAAGCAGACGGATAACGCAAGAGCTACCGCCCGAGAGAAAGCCAAGATGGATCAACTTGAGTTAGACGCGGTCACTCCATTGTATGAAGGATGCAGGACCGAGGATACCCGCCTAAAAGTAACGCTCATGGCTCTGGAGATGAAGGTAAAACACAAAATGACCGACGCATGCTTCGACGAGAACATGTCATTCTGGCACGAACGTCTTCCCAAGGGGAACAAGTGCCCGACCAGTTTGGAGGAGGCGAAGAAAATCGTGTGTCCTCTGGATTTACCGCACGTGAAATACCATGTGTGCATGAACAATTGCATCATTTATCGGGACGAGCACGCGGAGTCTACCATATGTCCGGTGTGCGGCGTCACTCGATACAAGAAGAGGAAGAAAGCTCCTCGAAAAGTGGTGTGGTACTTTCCGATCACTCCTCGTCTGCAGCGGTATTTCGCGGACCCTAAGGTAGCAAAGCTCCTGCGTTGGCACGCGGATAGGGAGGAGAAGAAGCGAGAAGATGATGCAAATGATCCGGAGATAGATAAAAAAGACAAGATGCTGAGTCACCCTAAGGATGCGAGCCAGTGGCAAGCGTTGAACTTCGAAGACCCAGAATTTGGGAACGATCCAAGGAACATCGTGCTGGGCGCGAGCACCGATGGAGTCAATCCGTTTGGCAGCCAGAGAAGCACACATAGCACCTGGCCTGTGTTTGTGTGGATGTACAACCTTCCCACCTGGTTGTGCATGAAGAGGAAGTACATTCACATGAGTATGCTAATTGAAGGACTGAAACAACCAGGGAACGACATCAATCTGTATCTGGGGCTGCTAAAAGAGGAGCTTGACACACTGTGGAAAATGCCAGCCAATACGTGGGACGCCGCAGAGAAAGAATATTTCCCTATGAGAGCCGCGCTGCTCACGACGGTGCACGACTATCTCGGTTACGGATATGTCGCGGGGCAGGTGGTCCACGGATTTTCTGGATGCGTAAGGTGCATGGATGACACAATGTATCGCCAGCTAGATAGAGATCCCGGGTCTTCGAAAACCGTGTTCATGGGACATCGAAGGTGGCTTCGCGACGATGACCCGTGGAGAAAACGCAAGGATCTGTTCGATGGTGAAACCGAACCCCGAGGACGCCCGCGTACGAGGAGCGGCGAGGAAATAGACGAGCTGTTGAAAAATTGGAAAGACTGCCCACTGCCGGGAAAGAAGCAAAAGGCGCCAGAGCCGGGAAAGAAGCGAAAGGCGCCAGAGCCGCTGCTGAAGGTATGGAAAACAAGGTCTGTTTTCTAGGACTTGCCGTACTGGAAGATCCATCGTGTGCCTCACAGCCTTGATGTCATGCATATCACGAAGAACGTGTGCGAGAGTCTGCTTGGTACCCTGCTCAACATGCCAGAGAGGACCAAAGATGGGCCAAAAGCAAGGGCAGACTTGAAATCAATGGGCATCAGGCAGGAGCTTCACACTATATATGATGATCATGATGATGATGATGATGATGATGATGATGAGGCGAAGCAGGACACGGAAAGTCGTCGCAAAGGCAAGAAGGCCAAGAAGACCGGAAATGACTACCCTCCCGCGTGCTTCACTCTAAGTCAGGAGGAGATCGAGCAGTTTTTCACCTGCCTCGTAGGAGTAAAACTTCCTTACGGTTATGCGGGGAAGATAAGCAGATACCTAGACCCAATGAAGCAGAAGTTCAGCGGGATGAAGTCTCACGACTGTCACGTGCTGATGACGCAGATACTTCCAGTTGCAATCCGTGGGATCATGGACGTGCACGTCCGTGAAACCCTATTTGGCCTATGCAACTTTTTCGACGTCATCTCTCGGAAGTCTGTTGGCGTGAGGCAACTCAGAAGGCTACAGGAAGAGATCGTGGTGATACTATGCGAGCTTGAGATGTACTTCCCGCCCGCATTCTTCGACGTTATGGTGCATCTGCTGGTCCATATCGTGGATGATATCATCCAACTCGGGCCGACGTTCCTGCACAGCATGATGCTGTTCGAAAGGATGAATGGTGTCGTCAAAGGATACGTTCGCAACATGTCACGTCCAGAGGGAAGCATAGCCAGGGGCTTTCTGACCGAAGAGTGCATCTCCTACTGCACGAATTATCTAGGCATCGAGAACCCCGTTGGTCTGCCCGTCAACAGGCACCTCGGCAGGCTCGCTGGATGGGGTCACCGTGAGGGTCGTCGCGAAATGCATGTCGACTTCGAGGGTCGACTCGCCGACTTTGAAAGAGCAAACCTAGTCGCGCTACAACACATAGACGTGGTCGATCCTTGGGTGGTAGAGCACAAAACCTTTATTAAGAAGACGTACAATGACCGAGGCCAACAGAGGACGGACGGAGATATACTCAAAGAGCACAACTCATGTTTCACGCGTTGGTTCAAGCAGAAGCTTCTGTCGTACCCTTTACATGAGGATTCTTCCGCGGAAGAACAACTCATATTCGCCTTGTCACAGGGCGCCGAGCACAACCTGATGACCTATGAGGCGTACGATATCAACGGCTACACATTCTACACCGAGGCCAAGGACATGAAGAGCGATGGTTATCAGAACTCCGGGGTAACGATGGAATCCTACACCGGTAACGACAAGGACAGATACTACGGAAGGATCGAGGAGATCTGGGAGCTGAGCTACGCTGGAGAGAAGGTCCCGATGTTCCGTGTCAGATGGGCCAAGAGCGTCCTAAAAGAAGACCGGTATTTCACCACCATGGTTATACCCGAAGCCAAATCCAAGACCGCGGGCGCAAACGTCACCGCGAAAAATGAGCCATGGGTACTGGCTTCCCAAGTGGACCAATGCTTCTTCATTACCGACCCGTCAAAGCCCAGTCGTGTTGTCGTGAGGAGAGGCAAAAGGAAGATCATCGGAATGGATGGAGTAGCCAATGAGCAAGACTTCGACAAGTACGGCGACCCGAGGATCGAACATGACGACGATGATGAAGTAGCAGCATACACCACAAGAAGAAGCAGGACCACCCTACCTAAAGGACGTCCGTTCCACAGAAGAACTCCATTTGCGAAAAAGAAGGGCAAGAAGATTGTGAACAGATAGCTAGCTAAGATCGATTGTATTTAAATCGTAGCCTTCATTTCTCGATTGTATTTCATGGGCACTTTTTGAACTATCATGAATATTTTTAAATTTCATGGACACTCGATCTCGATCCCCCTCCATCTCGATCGCTATCCCACCTCGCCAGATCCGGTCCCCCTCGCCGCCGAGCACCCCCCGGTCCACCGGCCGCCGCCGCCGACCCCCCGCACCCTCGATTCCCCTACTCAACCGCCGCCGCCGACCCCCCGCACCCCGTCCCCTACTCAACCGCCGCCGCCGACCCCCCGCACCCTCGTTCCCCTACTCAACCCGCCGCCGCCGACCCCCCGCACCCCTCCCCTACTCAACTGCCGCCGCCGACCCCGCGCACCCTCGCCCGCTCCACCGGCACTACTGTTTGATTATATTTTTAAAAAAATTATTACTGCCTTATAAAAAAAATATTACTGTTACTGTCTTGTAAAAAATATTACTGTTATGATTTAAACTAGTTTAAAAAATTATTACTGTCTTATAAAAAAAATACTAATGGCGCACCACGGTGAGGTGCGCCATTAGTATGGATGTACTTATGGCGCACCGGGGGGTAGTGCGCCATTAGTATTGTGCCATTGCTATAAGAAAAAAAATACTAATGGCGCACCACAGTGAAGTGCGCCATTAGTGTGGATGTACTTATGGCGCAACGAGGGGTGGTGCGCCATTAGTATTGTGCCCGGCCCCATCCATATTCCCTCCCCGGCCCCTCCCTATCCCCTCTCTCTCCCTCGCCCTCGCCCTCCCCTTCCCCTCTCCTCTCCCGAACCGCTGCCCCGCCGCCCCGACGCCGCCTCAACGCCGCCCCGCCGCCCCGACGCTGCCCCACCGCCCCGACGCCGCCTCGACTGCGACCGCGAGTTCGAGCTCGACAGGTGCCTCCCCTCCCCCTACCTCCCTCCCCAGCTATTCGCGCCACTGCTCTGCGCTCTACGCGTCCCGCTCACGGCGTTTCTGGATGGAAGAGACCGAGGGTTTCCTGGCCGCGCCCCCTTCTCCTCCTCCTCCTCTCTCTCCCACGCTCGATTTGTGTCGCGTGCTTCACTGATTTGGCCGTATGATTTCTGGGTGTTTGCTCCGACGCTAGTGTGCACAATCTTTCTACCAGCCCCACTTAGGCCATGTTCTATTAATCCCCTTGCCGCACGGATTGAAGGGGATTGGGGAGGTTTGAGAAGAATTTTGACTTGCAAAGGATTTAATCCCCTTCAATCTCTTTCAAACCTCTTCAAACCCTGCCAAACCGAACAAGGCCTTATGGGAGTTTTGTTGCCTGCAACGCTAGAATTCACTATTCAGTAGCGAAGAGTGTGTAATTTGTGTTTCCCTGTATCTGAACTTCCTGTATGCCCCGTATCTGAACCTACTGTATGCCTTGTATCTGAACCTGTTGTATGCCATGTATCTCATTTTAGGCTTCAGCAATCTGTAACTGGATGAGAACTACTCCGTGTTATCAGTGTCATGTTGTTTGTGCATGATCAGGTGCCGTTTTGATGATTGGAATTGTAGGTACCAGTGTGAACATAGGCTTAGGAGTGTTTCATGCACTGATTGGTTTGACACGATTTATCCACCTTGTTCAGAGTGAACCATAGCTAGTTTTTTTTATTATCGAATATACGCGTCCACCTTCCCGTTTTGTCCTTTGCTCACTGTCACAATAACTTGCAAAGACTTGGGGTGTTATGTTAGTGTTTCTGTTCACTGCATCGCATTGCATTTATATATTGTAAAAGTACCAACCAGATTACACAAATCATTTTTGATCTGCAAGGTTGTTGTTGCTGTGATGGAGTAACTCTGTAAGATGGAGTACATATTTGGTTTGGTTGATTGCCTGGCATGAGCTAGATGAAATGATCTATTTCTCTTGATGTGAAATGATCCCTTTCTCCTAAAATGTTGATTAATTTCCGTTTCGGTTGAGAATGGGGCACTCCTAGGTCAAGAAAATTAGCAAAGGTCATGCCCAATTTTCTTGACCTAGAAGGTGCCCGATTCTCAACCGAAACTTTTATTTGTGAGCCTTGAGAAGATTAATTGGTTCCACAATGCAAGCCAACTTTTATTTCTCTTGCCTGGTTCCACTAAGATGTGTTATTGCAAGCTATTAATTATTTTTCAGTTGTGAGCCTTGAGAAGATTAATTTTTTCCTATATTGTAGCTTTAACAGTTTTCAGTGTTCCATCTTTCTAGTCTCCTATGTTGAATAGAGACATACAATTATCAGTGTTAAATCAATTGTGTGATCTCTTTTTCTATGTTTCAAGGACTGCCCAATACAAGTAAAGCAATTCCATCCGCCTCGCCCTCTCACCACGGCCACAGAGGCTCCTGGATCTGGACCAGCCGCCGCCGGACAGCAGCAGGTCAGTAAGCCTCTCTCTCTCTCTCTCCATTCATGTACCTTCCCCTGGCCTGCTGTGACTCACTCAACCCCCATTTGCATCTAGGCAGGCGGCATCCGTCACCGGCAGGCAGGCGACATCCATCACCGGCAAACCTCCCACGCACCGTGCCTCGGACGCACAACAGCAGGTCAGACCCCCCTCTCTCTCTCTCTGGCACGATGAGTTATAGGATCAATGCCTAAGTTTTGTTGAGCACACAGATTTCTTTTCTGTAAGCATTGGTATTATGTGCTTCCCATAGTTGGTATAAGATGATTTAAGCTTAACAAACAAAATGCACACCGAAACACCCCCAATTCCAGCTCCTTGAATTCTTAGAACTATGGATACCCAGCTCCACTAATTCATGGGCCTGTTTGCGAGAGCACCAGCTCTAAATAAACTGTTAACATCAGTTGGATGTTCAAGCAATTGGCATGCCATGGCATAGAGGTACAGAAATCTTACACAGGGTCAGCACCAGCTTCCAGTAACAGTTTCAAGCATGCAGTTAAACCTTTCATCTCGGGAGCAACAACCAAAGGGGCTACAAGACCACCATTGACATCTGCACCAGCCTGCCAAAAAATACTATATATTACAAATCGGTTTGTAGAGGAACTCTCTATGGGCTGTTAGGTTCATTGCCGATTAGACATGGTGTTTTCTTGTGTTAAACCTTAGTGTAGAGCGGCCACAAAAATGTCTCAAAGGTAGCTCAAACAATAAACACCATCAAAGAAGGCCAAACCTTAGTGTCGAAAAATATAGCATTGAGCAAAAATTTGCTTAAGTAATTCTAACTTTCCAAGGCCTAACACAACAAAAATGAATACTGCAGGCACGATACCTCCACCAGGAGCTTGACACATTTCAGTGAGGGAGCAGTTATAGCAACGAGAAGAGGGGTGTCAACACCACCGGGTAGTTTCTTGTTACACTGGCAAAAACAGATTACACACGATTTACTATACTGAAGTAAGATGTAGGAAAGAGCAAACAAATAGAAGGAAGAATGCATTTGTTGTCCTGTGGCCTTCTGTAAAAGAGAAACGGAAAAAATCAATAGCATTGCAAAAGCAAACATGTATCAACTGAAAGGAGGAGAAGTAGTTTATTTCATAGAGTAAACATTAGCACTATTTGACAGTAAAAGGTTTTAGCACTATTTGACATGTATCAACTGAAACTCCTCTACCGGTGGTTGCACTTGTCTGCAGGATATGTAAAACATTTTTATTGACAGTAAAATGTTCATTTAGTTTCAGTAAACAAATATTGCCAAGCATGACATGGCCTTTGTGATCTCCTACTCCTGAATTTTCATGTCACTTGTGCTATTAGTAGTTTTTTGACAGTAAAAGGAATTTTCATGTCACTTGTGCTATCAGTACACTACAAGTGAATTTTCATGTCACTTGTGCTATTTATGTGGTCTGAAACTTGTGAAGTGATGCTGCTGCTATCTGCGAGTTGCTGCTGCTAGTTGTGATTTTGTCAAGTGATGCTGCTGCTGCCATGTGTGTGAGAGAGATAGTGAGAGGAGACAAGAAGAAGGGGGTTAGGAAGGCATCATGCAACAGTGCCTTCAAGATCCAAGGCAATATCACAAACATCATAGGCAATTTGACCAAACTCACAACCTTGTATCTTCGCAGCAACCAACTTTCTAGACACACCCCTCAAGAACTAGGTTACCCTGAGAACGTGGACTTGGACCTTAGCAACAACACACTAACAGGTTCTATCCCAAAACACCTAGGCAATATACACAAACATCTCTCAATTGTTCCTTGACAATAACCAACTTTTTGGCGACATTCCTCGAGAATTAGGTTATTTGGTCAACTTAGAGATCTTGTTCCTTGACAATAACCAACTTTTTGACCAAACTTTGTTCCTATTTAGAGAGAAACATGGCCAACAACGATGAGGCCGGGGGTTCGGGCGTCAAGGCATTCTGGGAGCTGTCCCAGGAGATGGAGGAACAATCTCACTTGTATGAGGCCGCCGCCTTCCCCACCGATCCTGAGACCACTGATGGTACCGCCGAGAATGACCCCACTGATTCCACCACTGATGGTGCCGCCGAGGATGCCACCACTGATGATGGCGGCGCACGCACAGATGGCAGCCAAGCAAAGAGGCAACGGAAGGACCGGCGCCCGACCGTGCTCCGCACCCTCAAGGAGGAAGTTACTGAAGTGGACTCCGACGGGAATCCAACGGCGCCCGAACGAATAGTCAAGGGGTACTCGCTTCAGCTCGGGTGCATTCTTCGGAGCACCGTCTCGATCAACACCGAGAACCTCAGGCATCCTAACCGAGGGAATTTGTGCAACCTCCTATTCACGAAGCTGCACGAACGATACAAGTTCCCTGCTGAATTTGAAAACACAAGCCTCAAAGGGAATAAAGTGAACAGTGCTGCCCTCACGAAGATGAGCACGGCCCTGTCTACTTGGAAAAGCAATGTGAAGAGAATGATCGAGAAAGGTGAGAGTTATGAGAAGATCAAGGAGAAAAATCCTTCGATCACCGAAGATGACTACAACGACTTCAAGATCAATTGCTCGAGCACCGCAAGCTCCGAATCAAGTAAGTGGGGGAAAGAAATGCGGGAGCTGAACTTAGGGGAACACACACTCGGTCCCGGCGGTTACAGAGTGGCGGAGCCTATATGGGACAAGGAGGAGGTGGACCGTGCCGAGCAAGGCCTACCGCCCCTCTTCGATAAATACGGTGACAAGCAGACCAGGAACTTTGTCAGGGCCCGGTACAAGAAGGACCCGAAAACAAAGGAGCTTACCACGGATCCGAAGACCAGGGAGCTTGAGCTTGTTCTGGTAAGGAATACACCCCCGCGTAATTAGCTTCGTATGGTTGCATTCTAATTAATGAAGCCAAATTTCTAAATGGTTCACATTCCTTTCGCAGGCGACTGAAAGCAGTAGCGCGGGGTCGACTAAGAGCAACCCTTGGGACACCACTCTAAATAGGGCGTTGAATGTAATGAAGAACAAGGATAAGCTCAGTAAGCCGACGTCAGCTGGTCGTGTGGCCGGCAAAGGCTTGTCGACAAAATGGTCGTCATACTATAACACTGGTGGGCGAAAGGAGAAAAGACCAGCTCGGAAAGCCAGGCGCGCGAGGTTCAAGAACTCAGGGCACAGGTGGCGCGGATTCCGGAGATGGTCCAAGAGCAAGTGGAACAACAACTCGGAAGGACGATCACCGCCATTGTGCCTACCTTGATCCAGGGGATTAGTGCGTGGATTGCGGGCGGCCAATAGGGGCCACCCCCGATTCCTAGCTTCACGGCCAGCAACTCGCAGAACGCGATGGCGGGGCCATTGGTGTCTCCGGCGGAGGCGGCATTGGTGTCTCCGACGCCGGCACGGGAGCTTAATGCACCCGGGTGTACGCTGGCCGGCACCTCTGCAGCAAGCGGCCCCTCCATCAACTGCACACCCGCCGTTGGCGGTGCCTCGACATTAGCCGAGCTCGACGCCATCATCACGGTAACTAATTAAGCCTCTCTCGGTCGAGGACTTCATCTCCTTGCCTTTGACTGGGCATCCCTGACGCCCTACATGTTTTCGCAGGGCGCCGCCGACGTTCCGTGCACTCTCCTGCACTTCGTGAACAACGAGTTGGTTGATGTCGCCAAGGGCAAAATCGTTCAACCGGGCAACCCCTTGTTCCACGGTACCCAGATGCCACCCAACTTGTTTAGGGTTCAACTGGTTCGGGTGCTGCCAGGCTGCGACGAGTTGTTACCTCCGATTCGACCCGTCGGGGCCGACAATGATGACGTGATGACCCTCAGTGCCTGCCTGAGCTGGCCCCTGCTTTGGCCAAAGAGCCAGATTTGTTTGGGGGCAGGGGACACCACCCCAAAGACAACACCGCCAGGCGTGCCGGCGCCAAGTCGGCCCCATGGCAAGACCACCGCAACGGTGCCGGACATCCCTATGCCACTGGATTCAAACATGCATATGGCACAGGATCAGAACGACGACGACGACGATACATTTGCCAACGTCGATCAGTACTTTGCCGATCATGGGTACGGTGGCGACTTCATGGGGCCTCCTTTTCAAGAACCCAACCCAACAAAAGACGTGCGAGATCTAGCTGGTACCGCGGAGAAGCCAAGTTGCAACAGGCGTCGTCTGCCGTTCAGCTCTCAGGAGACGCCTCCAGCTGCCGACTTCACCGAGCCTTAGATAGGCGAGGTGCGAAATATTATCAGCCCCAATAGACTCAAGAAGGCGGTCTGTGAGCAGAACTCGGTCCCATTACAGGAGAAGAAGAAGGCACGCAAAAGAAAGACTAACAAGGGTGCGGGCCAGCCGGCACCGAGTATGATCCGTGCTCAGGACGGGCCACCTGCACCTGAGGATATCTCGAGGAGGGTGCATGTGGCGGGTAGGCCGATGCTACCGAGAAATATGCTCGATGCTGCAACCGGTGCTATGCGGAGTCTGCATGACAGTGTTCTTTCTTTGGAGAAGCGGCGTCTCGGAGAGAAGGATGTGGCATACCCGGTTTTCGCGGCCAAGGTGCCAGAGGGCAAGGGCTTTGTGGATAACTCCATCGGGGGTACGATCGTCCTACAGTTTGATGACATCCACGCTATGTTGAACCTTCATTCGCTGCACTACACCTTCGTTCGGCTATTTTCGCTGAGTATGGAGATGCGGATCATTCGTGACAAGACCCCGGACATCGTGATAGTCGACCCCTTCTACATGCGTGCCAAGATCTTGGGCAGCGCTGGGGACCGGCAAGTCGCGAGTTCTTACCTCGAAGGCGTCATTCTGGCAAACCAAGATAAGGATAACTTCCTCGTGCCTTACTTTCCCGAGTAAGTCCTCCCCTCAACCGCCCCGTAACATATGAATTCTTAGATTTCGATCATTTTTCTTTTAACATTCCGTGTTTTCTGCAGTGACACACGTTGCACGCTCATCCTCCTAAGCCCCAAATATTCCATGGCCACATATTTCGACCCGGACCGTCAGTCGAACGTAGACTACACAAATGTCAAGAAGGTTCTTGATGATGTTCTCCCCGGCTACGTCAAATCTGGAGGCACCTTCACCAGGCCTATTCGTAAGTACGGCAAGCACGTGTTCTCCCACAATACGACGTTCTGCTGCGTCAAGCAGCCAACTGGCGATCAGAAGGGTGCCTACTACGCCATCCATCACATGCGGGCGATCGTACGGGACCATCATCAACTTCTGCTTCCGAGTAGACTCAAAGATTGGGCCGCGAGCGTGTCGGCAATCCAGGACGCGGACATCAGACAAGAATTCTTTCGCATCCAATCGGAGTTTGCGGAAATCATCCATCAAGATGTCCTTCGTACCTCGGGGCAGTTCTACCTCGGAAATCAATCGTCCAACAGTGACATCGACACAATCCTACAAATGCAGGCTGACAACGCCCGTTGTTTCATGACTCCCACAATAGACGGTGGCTTCATCCACGCTCCGGTCCCTTGAGTCGAGTCAAAAACAGTGATGCTGTGTCTAGTTCTGAAACATCGATTGGCTCATATGTTGTAATTAAACTTTAATGAACTTGTAGTATGTCTCTTTGGTTTCGAGAGTCGTTCAACTTAGATGTAATCGATGCTATTAATGTTTTGCTTTTCTCTTCCGATCGTTCTGTTGCATACTTATATGTTGCTTATGTATTGTCTGTGAATTGGTACTAACGTTTCATTTGGCTACTGCATAGCGATGCCGTGGTATGTCGTGTACAAGGGTAAGGTTCCCGGAGTCTACAACGACTGGGAGGAGTGTCGGAGACAGGTTCACCGATTCAGCGGTAACAGTTACAAAGGGTACACCACTAGGGCCGAGGCCGAATCTAGATACGCCCGCTATCTAGCGGGAGAGGGGAGGGAGCGTTGGAGGAACCGGATGAAGACGAGTTTCATCGTGATGATGCTCATCGTGATGACCGCGGCTCTCTTCTATGTGATGGTAGTTTAGATGATCGATATCGACTTGTAATGTGAAGACAAACTCGCGGTCTCGAGACTTGTAATATAATGTTCTATCTTTGTTCGGTCTTTTCAATTCGGAGACTAATATGATGAATTGTATTCGGAGACTAAAATGATGAATTGTATTCAGAGACTAATCTTCTATTTTATTCGATGAATCTGTTGTTGATGTGTGCTGTCTATATTTTGTCCAATTATACATTTGGTAACCTGTGCAAAAAACAGAAAATAAAAAAATAAAAAAAAACCTAATATTCATACTAATGGCGCATCACATCATAGTGCGCCATTAGTATGCCAAAGGATACTAATGGCGCATCGTTAAGCAGTGCGCCATTAGTATGCTGAAGTTACTAATGGCGCATCCTGTTGTTGTGCGCCATTAGTATGCCAAAGCACCTGGGTATACATGGCCCCCTGGGAGGCATACTAATGGCGCACTGTTGTATATACTAATGGCGCATCTGAGGTGCGCCATTAGTATACCAGATACTAATGGCGCACCAGTGGTGCGCCATTAGTAAAATATACTAATGGCATGGCACTAATGGCGCACCGCTGATGCGCCATTAATGGCCAAATTAGGTGCGCCATTAGTAGGCCTTTTCCTAGTAATATAAGCATCGCAGCCCCAAACTTTCAGAAACGTAAACTTTGGTTTCTTGTCAAACCACAGTTCATAAGGCGTCGTCTCAACGGATTTCGATGGTGTCCTATTTAACATGAATGCAGCCGTCTCTAAAGCATAACCCCAAAACGATAGCGGTAAATCAGTAAGAGACATCATAGATCGCACCATATCTAATAAAGTACGATTACGATGTTCGGACACACCATTACGCTGTGGTGTTCCGGGTGGCGTGAGTTGCGAAACTATTCCGCATTGTTTCAAATGTAGACCAAACTCGTAACTCAAATATTCTCCTCCACGATCAGATCGTAGAAACTTTATTTTCTTGGTACGATGATTTTCAACTTCACTCTGAAATTCTTTGAACTTTTCAAATGTTTCAGATTTATGTTTCATTAAGTAGATATACCCATATCTGCTTAAATCATCTATGAAGGTGAGAAAATAACGATATCCGCCACGAGCCTCAACATTCATTGGACCACATACATCTGTATGTATGATTTCCAACAAATCTGTTGCTCTCTCCATAGTACCGGAGAACGGCGTTTTAGTCATCTTACCCATGAGGCACGGTTCGCAAGTACCAAGTGATTCATAATCAAGTGGTTCCAAAAGTCCATCAGTATGGAGTTTCTTCATGCGCTTTACACCGATATGACTTAAACGGCAGTGCCACAAATAAGTTGCACTATTATTATCAACTCTACACCTTTTGATTTCAACATTATGAATATGTGTATCACTACTATCAAGATTCATCAAAAATAGACCACTCTTCAAGGGTGCATGACCATAAAAGATATTACTCATATAAATAGAACAACCATTATTCTCTGATTTAAATGAATAACCGTCTCGCATCAAACAAGATCCAGATATAATGTTCATGCTCAACGCTGGCACCAAATAACAATTATTTAGGTCTAATACTAATCCCGAAGGTAGATGTAGAGGTAGTGTGCCGACCGCGATCACATCGACTTTGGAACCATTTCCCACGCGCATCGTCACCTCGTCCTTAGCCAATCTTCCCTTAATCTGTAGCCCCTGTTTCGAGTTGCAAATGTTAGCAACAGAACCAGTATCAAATACCCAGGTGCTACTGCGAGCATTAGTAAGGTACACATCAATAACATGTATATCACATATACCTTTGTTCACTTTGCCATCCTTCTTATCCGCCAAATACTTGGGGCAGTTCCGCTTCCAGTGACCAGTCTGCTTGCAGTAGAAGCACTCAGTCTCAGGCTTAGGTCCAGACTTGGGTCTCTTCTCCTGAGCAGCAACTTGTTTGCTGTTCTTCTTGAAGTTCCCTTTCTTCTTCCCTTTGCCCTTTTTCTTGAAACTGGTGTTATTGACCATCAACACTTGATGCTCCTTCTTGATTTCTACCTCCGCGGCTTTTAGCATCGCGAAGAGCTCAGGAATAGTCTTATTCATCCCTTGCATATTATAGTTCATCACGAAGCTTTTGTAGCTTGGTGGCAGTGATTGAAGAACTCTGTCAATGACACTATCAACAGGAAGATTAACCCCTAGTTGAGTCAAGTGATTATGATACCTAGACATTTTGAGTATATGTTCACTGACATAACTATTCTCCTCCATCTTGCAGCTATAGAACTTATTGGAGACTTCATATCTCTCAATCTAGGCATTTGCTTGAAATATTAACTTCAACTCCTGGAACATCTCATATGCTCCATGATGTTTAAAACGTCGTTGAAGACCCGGTTCTAAGCCGTAAAGCATGGCACACTGAACTATCGAGTAGTCATCAGCTTTGCTCTGCCAGACGTTCATAACATCTGGTGTTGCTCCTGCAACAGGCTTGGCACTTAGCGGTGCTTCCAGGACGTAATTCTTCTGTGCAGCAATGAGGATAATCCTCAAGTTATGGACCCAGTCTGTGTAATTGCTACCATCATCTTTCAACTTTGCTTTCTCAAGGAACGCATTAAAATTCAATGGAACAACAGCATGAGCCATCTATCTACAATCAAACATAGACAAGAAAGATACTATCAGGTACTAAGTTCATGATAAATTTAAGTTCAATTAATCATATAACTTAAGAACTCCCACTTAGAAAGATATCTCTCTAATCCTCTAAGTGATCACGTGATCCAAATCAACTTAAACCATGTCCGATCATCACGTGAGATGGAGTAGTATCAATGGTGAACATCAATATGTTGATCATATCTACTATATGATTCACGCTCGACCTTTCGGTCTCCGTGTTCCGAGGCCATATCTGTTATATGCTAGGCTCGTCAAGTTTAACCTGAGTATTCCGTGTGTGCAACTGTTTTGCACCCGTTGTATTTGAACGTAGAGCCTATCACACCCGATCATCACGTGGTGTCTCAGCACGAAGAACTTTCACAACGGTGCATACTCAGGGAGAACACTTATACTTTGATAATTTAGTGAGGGATCATCTTATAATGCTACCATCAATCAAAGCAAGATAAGATGCATAAACGATAAACATCACATGCAATCAATATAAGTGATATGATATGGCCATCATCATATTGTACTTGTGATCTCCATCTTCGAAGTACCGTCGTGATCACCATCGTCACCGGCGCGACACCTTGATCTCCATCGTAGCATTGTTGTCGTCTCGCCAATCTTATGCTTCCACGACTATCGCTACCGCTTAGTGATAAAGTAAAGCATTACAGCGCGATTGCATTGCATACAATAAAGCGACAAGCATATGGCTCCTGCCAGTTGCCGATAACTCGGTTACAAAACATGATCATCTCATACAATAAAATTTAGCATCATGTCTTGACCATATCACATCACAACATGCCCTGCAAAAACAAGTTAGACGTCCTCTACTTTGTTGTTGCGAGTTTTACGTGGCTGCTACGGGCTTAGCAAGAACCGTTCTTACCTACGCATCAAAACCACAATGATAGTTTGTCAAGTTGATGCTGTTTTAACCTTCGCAAGGACAGGGCATAGCCACACTTGGTTCAACTAAAGTTGGAGAAACTGACACCCGCCAGCCACCTGTGTGCAAAGCACGTCGATAGAACCAGTCTCGCGTAAGCTTACGCGTAATGTCGGTCCGGGCCGCTTCATCCAACAATACCGCCGAACCAAAGTATAACATGCTGGTAAGCAGTATGACTTATATCACCCACAACTCACTTGTGTTCTACTGGTGCACAACATCAACGCATAAAACCTAGGCTCGGATGCCACTGTTAGGGAACGTAGTAATTTCAAAAAAATTCCTACGCACACGCAAGATCATGGTGATGCATAGCAACGAGAGAGGAGAGTGTTGTCTACGTACCCTTGTAGACCGAAAGCAGAAGCGTTAGCACAACGCGGTTGATGTAGTCGTACGTCTTCACAGCCCGACCGATCAAACACCGAAACTACATCACCTCCGAGTTCTAGCACACGTTCAGCTCGATGACGATCCCCGGACTCCGATCCAGCAGCATGTCGGGGAAGAGTTCCGTCAGCACGACGGCGTGGAGACGATCTTGATGTTCTACCGTCGCAGGGCTTCGCCTAAGCACCGCTACAATATTATCGAGGATTATGGTGGAGGGGGGCACCGCACACGGCTAAGAGATCAATGATCAATTGTTGTGTCTAGGAGCCCCCTGCCCCCATATATAAAGGAGCAAGGGGGAGGAGGTGCGGCCAGGCAAGGGGCGCGCCAGGAGTAGGACTCCCCCTTTTCCATGTTGGACTAGGACTTGGGGGAAGGAGAGAAAGAGGGGAAAGGAAAGGGGGGCGCCCCCCCCCCCTTGTCCAATTCGGACTTGGGGGGGGGGGGCGCGCAGCTGCCCCCTTGGCCTCCTCTCTACTTCCTCCACTAGGCCCATTATGGCCCATTAGGTTACCGGGGGGTTCCGGTAACCTCCCGGTACTCCGGTAAAATGTCGATTTCACCCGGAACACTTCCGATGTCCAAACATAGGCTTCCAATATATCAATCTTTATGTCTCGACCATTTCGAGACTCCTCATCATGTCCGTGATCACATCCGGGACTCCGAACAACCTTCGGTACATCAAAACATATAAACTCATAATGAAACTATCATCGTAACGTTAAGCGTGCGGACCCTACGGGTTCGAGAACAATGTAGACATGACCGAGACACGTCTCCGGTCAATAACCAATAGCGGAACCTGGATGCTCATATTGGCTCCTACATATTCTACGAAGATCTTTATCGGTCAGACCGCATAACAACATACGTTGTTCCCTTTGTCATCGGTATGTTACTTGCCCGAGATTCGATCGTCGGTATCTTAATACCTAGTTCAATCTCGTTACCGGCAAGTCTCTTTACTCGTTCTGTAATACATCATCCCGCAACTAACTCATTAGCTGCAATGCTTGCAAGGCTTTAAGTGATGTGCATTACCGAGAGGGCCCAGAGATACCTCTTCGACAATCGGAGTGACAAATCCTAATCTCGAAATACGCCAACCCAACAAGTACCTTCGGAGACACCTGTAGAGCACCTTTATAATCACCCAGTTACGTTGTGACGTTTGGTAGCACACAAAGTGTTCCTCCCGTAAACGGGAGTTGCATAATCTCATAGTCATAGGAACATGTATAAGTCATGAAGAAAGCAATACCAACAAACTAAATGATCAAGTGCTATGCTAACGAAATGGGTCAAGTCAATCACATCATTCTCCTAATGATGTGATCCCGTTAATCAAATGACAACTCATGTCTATGGTTAGGAAACATAACCATCTTTGATCAACGAGCTAGTCAAGTAGAGGCATACTAGTGACACTCTGTTTGTCTATGTATTCACACATGTATTATGTTTCCGGTTAATACAATTCTAGCATGAATAATAAACATTTATCATGATACAAGGAAAAAAATAATAACTTTATTATTGCCTCTAGGGCATATTTCCTTCAACTGGGTGATTATAAAGGTGCTCTACAGGTGTTTCCGACGGAGATCGTTGAGTTGGCATAGATCGAGAATAGGATTCGTCACTCCGATTGTCGAAGAGGTATCTCTGGGCCCTCTCGGTAATGCACATCACTATAAGCCTTGCAAGCAATGTGACTAATGAGTTAGTTATGAGATGATGCATTATGGAACGAGTAAAGAGACTTGCCCGTAATGAGATTGAACTAGGTATTGAGATACCGACGATCGAATCTCGGGCAAGTAACATACCGATGACAAAGGGAACAACGTATGTTGTTATGCGGTTTGACCGATAAAAATCTTTGTAGAATATGTAGGAACCAATATGAGCATCCAGGTTTCACTATTGGTTATTGACCAGAGACGTGTCTCGGTCATGTCTACATAGTTCTCGAACCCGTAGGGTCCGCACGCTCAAAGTTCGTTGACGGTTATATTATGAGTTTATGTGTTTTGATGTACCGAAGGTAGTTTGGAGTCCCAGATGTGATCACGGACATGACGAGGAGTCTCGAAATGGTCGAAACATGAAGATTGATATATTGGACGACTATATTCGAACACCGGAATGGTTCCGGGGGTTGTCGGATATATACCGGAGTACCGGGGGGTTACCGGAACCCCCCCGGAGGTTAATGGGCCTCATGGGCCCAATTGGTGGAAGAGGAGAGGTGGCCAAGGGGCAGCCGCACGCCCCTCCCCTCCCCAGTCCGAATTGGACTAGGAAGGGGGCGGCGCCCCCCTTTCCGTTCTCCCTCTTTCTCCTTCCCTCTCCTCTCCTACTCCAACATGGGAAGGGGGGAGTCCTACTCCCGGTGGGAGTAGGACTCCTCATGGGGCACGCCAAGGGTGGCCGCCCCCCTCCCACTCCTCTACTCCTTTATATACGGGGAGGGAGGCACCCCCTAGAGACACAACAATTGATCTCTTAGATCTTTTAGCCGTGTGCGGTGCCCCCCTCCACCATAATCCACCTCGATCATATCGTAGCGGTGCTTAGGCAAAGCCCTGTGTCGGTAGAACATCATCATCGTCACCATGCCGTCTTGCTGACGGAACTCTCCCTCAAAGGTCGGCTGGATCGGAGTTCGAGGGATGCCATTGAGTTGAACATGTGCAGAACTCGGAGGTGCCATGCGTTCGGTGCTTGATCGGTCAGATCTGAAGACGTACGACTACATCAACCGCGTTGTGCTAACGCTTCCGCTTTCGGTCTACGAGGGTACGTGGACACACTCTCCCCTCTCGTTGCTATGCATCACCATGATCTTGCGTGTGTGTAGGAAATTTTTGAAATTACTACGTTCCCCAACAGAGGCATGGAGGGAGGTGACCGGGAGGAAGGAGGCAGGAGGAGGGAGGTTTAGGGAGGAGGAGGACGAACAAGGCAAGGAGGGAGGAGGCAGGAGGGAGGGATTGGAGGGAAGGAGAGGTAGGAGGAGGACGAACGAGGCAGGCCAGAAAGGGAGGAGGTAGGAGGGAGGAAGGGAGGGAGAGGGAGGTGGAAGGAGAAGGAGGGAGAGAGGTGGGAGGGAGGAGATACCTCGGTGGAAGAGGAGCAGGAGCACAGGTGATCTCTTCCGGTGGCGGCGGGTGACGAGGTCGTGGCGTGGGGAGAGAGTGGAGAGGGAGAGGGAGAGAGTGGAGAGGGAGGGTCGGCCGCGCGGAGGAAGACGATAAGTTTGGTTTAGTAGTAGCGCGGCTTAGGGACAAGCGCAACTACTACTGGCCGTAACAGCAGCGCCTGCTATTAATTCACGCTGCTGCTATGTTGGGCCTACTATGTGGCCAAGTTCAAACTTAGTAATAGTGCCTTAACCTAAAAACATGCTACTACTACTTTGTTAGCTATAGCGCGGTTTGCCGAAGGGCGCTACTACTATATCTAGCCTACCGGCAACGGTGTGGCAATTATAGTAGTAGCGCTTTTTCACCTGGCCACGCTACTACTATCCAAATAGCAGTAGCGCTCTTTGCGAGAACGTGCTACTGCTAATTAGCAGTAGCGGGTCCTTTTAGACAATGCTACTGATAAAATTTTATGTATAAGGTTTTTCCTAGTAGTGTAATATTTTTGCGGTGTGTTTGTTGGGATCCGATGAATTGTGGGTTTATGATTTGAATATTTATGAGAAGTAATTGAGTCTTTTCTGAACTTTATTATGCATGATTGTTATAAGTTTGCACTACTCTCTGATCTATCCGTTTGGTTTGACCAACTATATTGATTTATCTTCAGTGGGAGAGGTGCTTTGTAATGGGTTCAATCTTGATGTGCTCTATATCCCAGTGACTGAAGGGGACAAGACACGTATTTGTATTCATGCCATTAAGGGTAAAACAATGGGGTTTATTCATATTGATTGGATTTACTTTGTCTACATCATGTCATCTTGCTTAAGGCGTTACTCCGTTTTTATGAACTTAATACTATATATGCATGCTAGATAGTGGTCGATTGGTGGAGTAATAGTAGTAGATGCAGACAGGGATTGGTCTACTTGTCTCAGACATGATGCCTATATACATGATCATTGCCTTGGATATTGTCATAAATATGTGCTTTTCTATCAATTGCCCAACAGTAATTTGTTCACCCATTGTATGCTATGTGTTCGAGAGAAGCCTCTAGTGAAAACTATGCCCCCTGGTCTACCTTTATCACAATATAAAACAAAATTATTGTTGCTGCATTTTTATTTTTTTTATTTTGTTTTGCAATTTATCTATCTACCACTACAAAATTTGATCCTTGCAAGTAACGAATTCAAGGGGATTGACAATCCTCTTGCCCGCGTTGGGTGCAAACATTTGTTTTTGTGTGTGCAGGTGATGTTCATGAGGCCTTGCATGATTCTCCTATTGGTTCGATAAACCTTGGTTCTCGCTGAGGAAAATACTTATCTCTATTGTACTACATCTCCCCTCCTCTTTGGGGGAAAATCCCAACACAGCTCACAAGTAGCAGTCACTAACAAAGGAGGCCTGCACATCGATTGATGTAAATTACACGGGAGGAATTATTTTTTGAGAATATATGCAGAGCGCCCGGGCTGAGGTCGCGGCAAATCAAGCGCAAACAGACATGGCACGTGGCATCTATTTGCCGTGTTTAGCTCTTGGCGTGTGTTGTTTTTGTTGAGTATGCTTCCTTCGTTGTGTTCTTTGTTACTTCAACTCAGCAACAACATCTCATTCCCGTGTGCTTAACTTATCCGAGTATGACTCTCGGAGTATATCTCTTAGCCGAGAGCCCATGCTTTGACTCTAGGCATACAAACAAACACTCGACATACAATGAAATTTGAATAGTTTTATAAGACAAGTTTCTATTTTTTTCATAGTGCACTTAAGAATGTGTAAAGTCAACACAGATCAAATATGTTGATTATAATGAAACTATATTATGAAAAATAAAATCTACTTTGTTATTGTTAGCTTAATATAATTTGGTATCTATTAGGATGGAAAACCCACCAGCAAAGAAAGCACATCCATGCATTGAGTGACTTTTTTTGCACATGGTACTATTCATCCTCAAAGTCCATGATTTTTTTTGTACATTCAAGGTATTTCCTCCTGAATTTTCACACACATATAAATTTCAGCTTTGCATCCTTACATATATTTTTAGTTGTTTTTCAATCGTGAATTTTGACTTTTGATTTTTTTTTCAAAAATTCCGGGCTCCATGGAGCCCGGTCACCAAAATGCCCTTCTCAAGGAACTCAAAAAACACAATTGTTGTCCTTAAAACGGGGACAAGACAAGTGCAATGATAAAATGGTAGCCCCACATAGTTGGATGATTGGACTAGAATTAGGAGTCATCAGGAAGAAAACAATTGGCTCTCCATAACAGCTTCCAGCTAGCTCTAGCCATGAATCATCAAAACAACAAGAAGATTTGAATAATTATTGGCCTGCTCGAACTAGTTTGGAGCTTGTTTGCACGGTTGGTAGTTGTAAAAGCACACTAATGGAAGTTGTCTTCATACCTCACTTTGATTTAATCTCGACCATGAGTCATTCACCTTCTCCTTTCATGTAGAATTATACATGTTAGAGAACCATGTAAGTGAGAACCAATTCTTTACAGAGACCTGATCACCGAAGGGACCTGCTTCCTGATAATCCGCGGATAATGAAAACCAACCTCCATGTGAGTAATAAAATAGCCTCCGTGTAAACTATCTATGATGAGCGCCATGTGATTGTCGAGTAATAATAACATGCTCATCATAAGAAGGCGACATGCACTACTTATGCTGATGTTAAATCAAATCAAGGACCTAACATGATAGTGACATGAGACCTCCAATTTGGTGAAGGTTATGGCAATAAATCAAGTGAAACGTATATGTGGTTCATCTGTCTTCTCACATTGAGAGGTGTTGAGGGAACTAAAATGCATTAAAAGTTTGTGAAGGTTATAGCAATAAATCAAGAATGCACTGAAATGGAACAGATCCATCAAATCTTGAATTAGTAGGCGCACTAAATGTTTGTGTAAGTTAACTATATCGGTGAGAAGAACTACATGTAGAAGGAATGACTCCACGTATGATCACACATACACATCTAGTATCAAGGATTAGTAAATCTGGTACTCCAGAACTAGGAAAAGGCAATCAAGTGCACCTATTAAAGCAAACTTGACACCAAATTCAATATAAGCCGAGTACTACTTTTATCTCCAAAAATAAATAAACATCCAGAAGGAAAGAAAATGCGAAGAAGTGCACAGATTAAAGCAAACTGGACACAGATTCATGTTCTTCAAATTCAGAAATGGTAGCGACGACATAAAAGTTGGCAAAAGACAAGACAACGGTTCATCGGACTCATAAATGGTTGCCACATAGCGACAGTCAACTAGGTAATGGGTCGATTACAATAGAGAATTGTGATGCAACATTTTTGCATCTAAGCTTGGACATAAGCATATGCTAGCCAGAGGGGACAATAGGGTGCTTTCCAATCTTCATAGCCTTATTCCTGAAACACAAAACAAAAAGTTCAGAGCAATGAAAAAATTATCATCTCGGACTGAACATCCAAAATTGAAGGCTTACCCTTTGTCCCGATATACAAGGTTTGCTTCCCATAGAAAAATTGGCCACGGATGGGCATGGCATCGAAGCTCCAAAGGTCCTGTTGCTAATGACATCCCGAGGCACATCAAAATTAAGTAGGCTATCAATCATCTCATCCACGCTATCATCCATAAGATATCTCATCCAAGGTTCGAAATTGACAACATTATTCTCCATAATAGGAGGCGCCAATGAGTTGTAGGTGTTATTCTTGACAAGCACAGGTTCTGCTCCTTCAGCAATGGTAGAAATGGGAGCAATGGATGATATATCAGGAGTCTTGGTGTGATACTTCCAACCCAACTTAGAGAAGCCAAAGGAGTTACTTCCCTGGTCAGAGTACATATTCATAACAGGAGCTTCAACAGGGCAAATAGTGCTCATTGGAGGAACAAATGGCACATTCTCAGGCTGAACAAGCGGCTGCTTTGATGCAAAGTGAGCAGATGGGTGGACAAAAGCATTTTGGTTGACAAGGTTGTTGAATGCTGGTATGAAACTATGTTCCTGTGCTGCACTTGGCTTGGGTACTTTGGGAGAAGCAGGGGGAGCACGACTCTTCTGAGGAAGTTTTGGTTCCTCTGGAAAGTTAATCTTGGCCTTCTTGCCATGGATCCTGCGTGCTTCAACATCATAAGCTCTTGCAGCTTCTTCAGCACTGTTGAAAGTACCAAGCCAGAGACGGACACCCTTGATAGGATCTCTAATTTCCGCACCCCACCTAGCCCGGGAGCGCTGCCGGATACCCATGAATTGGTTCTTACTCTTCCTCTTTGCTGACCTTTGTGCAGAACCATCAACATCATTTGTAGTCATGGTGCTTAAGTCATCTGCAATGGAAGATCGATGTCATTGCTAAGAGAGAGGAAGAAAGACAAGCTTGTCTCACAAAAAGTAATTAATTTCATCATGGACATGAATTCATATGTATGATATCACAATTATTATGAACATTGAACCATCATTGGTGCAGTCCTCTTTAGGTTTGGGTAAAAGCATTAGTATAGAAAAATCCCCATGCAAATCTACAACCATCTAAAACAAGGCAACAACCCAAAAGGCCAAGACTTCCATACAAAACGGAGAGATTCAACCCCTTCTCTATAGATTTTCAATCCTTTCTGACTATAAATAGTAAGCATAAGAATCACCGTCAAATCTCACGAAAAAATATAAATAACAAGATCGACAACCTAGCAACCAAAATTGATTCTCTGAAGGAATAGTGCCGAAACTAGCCTACCAGCCTAATCAGGCAAACATGGCTGAGAAACAAAAATGGCCTAGCCCTTAACCTAATTCCTTGAAATTGGCCTTGAAGCCCACGTCGTCGTTGTCGAAGCCGAGCTCGACCCCAAGCCCGCCTAGCCCCATGAAGCCTCGACTTCCGCCACCACGCCACCAGGGCTCCTTCTTATCAGGCCACAACACCGCCTCCACCGCCCTCCGCATCACCGTCGACGGCTTGAGGGTCGTGAGGATAGTACTACACACTTGTGACATTTAACCAATATATTCTCATAGTCATCGCCCCTCCCCCGTGGACGTTTAACTAATATATTCTCATAAATGTTTGCATGTAATTTTAAGATCCTTACAAATAACTCATAATTAGTTACTTCATTTATTAGCTCAATACTGAACTACGCACTTACAGTATGACTGTACTACTACTGTCGTACACTATCCGTCTGTGTAGGTTGGACGGGTTCATCCAACCTACGTTTAACCAAAAATCTTCTCATAAATGATGGTGTGTAATGCTAAAAAAATCTTCTCATAAATGATTGTGTGTAATGCTAAGGTATTTGCAAATCACTCATAGCTACTTACTCCATTTATTAATTAGCTCAAGATTATACTACACACCTCTAGCATGAGTGTACTACTACGGTCATACTCCGCCCGTCCGAGTTTATTGGACGGGTTCATCCAACCAAATGTTTAACCAAAATCTTGTCATAAATGATTTTATGTAATTTTAAGATACTTGCAAATAATTAATAGCTAGTTATTTCATTTATTAGCTCAAGATTGTAGTACACACCTATAGTATGGCTTTATTACTACTTTCATACTCCCTCCGTCTGGGTTTGTTGGATGAGTTCATCCAACCAAAAGTTGAACCAATATCTTCTCGTAAATGATTGTTTATAACTTTAGAATTTTTGTACATCACCTATAGCTAGTCACTCCATTATTCTCAAAGAAACAAAAAGTTACTCCATTGAGTTACTTGCATGTACTTCATGTGCAATTGACAGCATTATCATATGGTAGTTATATAAACTGTAAGTTAGCATTGCAAATTTCTCATCACATCCTTGAACTAACCATGTGTATGGAGATCTAACATTTTGCAAACCATAAATACAAAAATTTATGAATATCCAAGATTTAACAATGCACATGGCTTATAAACCTTTGTCCTACCTAACAATGGGGCTGCAAGTCTTTCTCGGCTGATTGATGCATATATTGCATTGTTACCATGGGATCAATACATAAATTTTTGTCGGCACTCAATTTACAGAGAGAAAAGGAGTGTAAATAGTGTGAAATTAAAAAGCATACAAGCTTAAACCACACAAAAGCAGGAAACATAAGTGTAAACCACATGATAATAGAAAATGTCTATTGTGGCCAGGCTTATATGCGGTTTCAAACCTTTGTGTCCTACCTAAGAAGAAGAAATTGTTGTAGTACAATATGTTCTACAGCAAACAGGATGAAAACTAACCCTAATACACGGATTAAAAGCAGTTATCACGACATGGGACCGATACCTTTGGACAGGGACATCCTGACGGCAGCTAACGACTTAATCTCCACAACCTTGTGGTTGTTATCCTTATCAGCGACCCCATCACGCCCGAGCTCCAAGTCGGAGTCCCCGGATTCAACCTCGAACTCCTCGTAGTGGTTCTCCATCCTGAGCCTGCTCCCAAACTTACTGAGCCCAAGGATGCGTCGTTTGTCGGGGCTTCTTCTTCTCAAGCCACCGTGCTGCCTCCGTCACCCTCCACGTTACCGCGAGCGTCCTGAGGCTCGCGAGGATCACACCGCCGCATATGGCCGCTAGTACCTCATCGTAGTCATTGGGGGAATGGAGCCTCGCCGAAATTGGCAGAGTTTTTAATGAAGTGGGGGAAGCGGGTGTGTAGGTTGGTAGATGGGGTTGAGGACAGTCCCCTATATACGTGGAGGCACATGACAACTTCACCCTTGCGAGGGCTTCCGTGGTGGGGCCCACGCATTGGTGAGGGGACGTGGAGCGGGTGAAAGGCATGATGTAGGATCTGGAAGTGAGCATTTCCATTCGGGGGAATCTTTTGGGCCGGCCCCTTGAGAGAAGTGGTATTTCTAGTAATGCCCCTAGGAAATGAATGGGTGGATAATTGATTATTTATCTTTAGTAGCACGCCATTTAATTGCTCAAGATTGTACGACACCCCTCCCATGAGAAAAAGTTTGTACGACACTCATGTACTACTATATTATACTCGTATTGTACTCACTAGCATTTTCCAATAAAGATATTAAGGGAAGATCTCTAATTCATCCTTGCAAATCACTCATGGCCACTAGTCCACTAAGTTATTTCTGGAAACACTACTTCATTGAGTTCGTAGCATGTGTGTGAAATCATTAGCGTCATCATTATACACGTAAGTTATATGAATGGGTTTGTCTACAGCAAGTCTAGATGTGTGAATGAGTTATGTCACAACCAAAATGACATCATTTGTTTGTTGGGCCGAGCCTTTGGTGGGTTAGATTGTTGTGGGTTATTGGTTTGTTAGGAACTTTTAAGCTAGGATTTTTCTTCTTTGCATGTTGCATTATTTTATCACTCCTTTAAAGTATAACAAAGTTCCCACCTCCTAGGGGGCTTTGCGGGCAAGAGTGCCACCCTTCATGCCGTCCATTTCCAGGTTGCGTGCCGCGTGGGTCTTTCGGGGGTTCTCTGTGCCGTCCGATCTACCTCGACGATGCGCAACCGGGCGACCCACCTTGGTGGTCCATGACGGGTGGGACGCGGGCGCGCTCGGGACCATCAGCACGGGGCAGCTTCCGGCGCGCCAGCGAGAGCCCTTTCGTTTGCTGCCGTGCGCACAACAATTCAGTCAGACTCGCCTATCGGCGCCTTTGCCTTGCGTCGGGGGATGAGACTTACCTGCTCCCCCGTCGTGTGCCCATCCATGCTCCCGTCTACGTGGCTTGATTTGATTGAAATAAAATAAGGTCCGGCCCCATCCTCTTAAAATCAGGAGGGAGATGATTAAATTAGAAAGAAAAAAGGGAAAAGGACAACCGTAGGATTATGTGGGAGCACGGATGAGAGCACGAGAGCCGGATCCTGCGTCGGGATGGTTCGGGGCGCGTGGCGGTAGTAGCGCTGAGTCGCGCGCGGGGCCTTTTTCCGGCTGTTTCATTGGTCCCCATGTGGTACGCATGTGTGGCACGCGTGGTGCAACGCCCGCGTGCGTCGGCACTGCGTCCACCCCGCTATATAGAGGGTACCATGGAGGGGCTTGGTCCGCTCGGTCACGTAGTGGTTGTCCTGCCCAGACCCGGGCCGTCCATGGTTCTGACCGGCTATCATGGATGGGACGTGCAACGTCGGTTGCCCTCCCCTGGTTGTTTACAAAAGCGCCTTGCGTGCTCTCTCGTTTGGCGTAGCCTTCCATATCCTCCTCATCTGCTGAAGCCGGTGAGCTTCCTCTGGTATCTCTCCCTCGGCGAGCTTCTTTACTGAGCCGATAGAGGAAGAGCATGCGCCCATGCCTGTGCCGGCAAGCCGCCAGTGTCCGGGCCAACAAGCTTGAGCCCAAGGAGCGCTACGACGGGATGATGAAGGAGGTGTATGAGGCGGAACAAGTGCCGGCACCGATCATGGAGCATCTCTCCGTTTTTCGATGGTTGAGGGACAAGGGAGCTTTCTCGGTGTTGGGTGCTTTGTTTGCCGGTGGTGGTGGCAAGAAAATTTTCAAGAAGAATGCAGAGGGCTCCCATGTCTCTAAGCGCTCGAGGAGCAAACGTACTGCTCTCGTTGAGAAAAAGAACAAGCGCTAATGCGAGCAAAGAAATGGTGATGTGCGTCCCAGAAAGTGGAGGAGCTAGACGTTCCTGGATTGTCACGGGCTCATCGCCACTTCGACTGGATGACAAACAACGCCGATGTGGGTGCTTTCAGTTTACTCCATATATACCCACGCGTACAGGGAAATCATCCACGAGTTCCTAATGTGGTCGGGCATATTGTATGGAGTGTTATATTCGTGTTTGTTCATAGTCATGAAAGAAATTCTATGTAGTTGTCTGTTTCTTGTTGTAGCGCCCGCAACGGTGAAATGCCGATAGAGATGGAAAAAAACACCACCCGACATGTTGTCTATTGGTTGCTTTTCTTCTTTGGTGTAGTTGGTCTTTGCGCCTCGAGGGTTCTATTCATGATAACGCCCTATGGGGATAATTGATAAAACGAGTGATCGCTAAGCGTGATATAACTTGTTTAACTTCCCAATGCAGTTGGTCTTTGTGCCAGTGGCGCAACGGGTGGCTCCGGAGGAGGAGTTGTGGATGGCTTCTCCTGCAATGGTAGCAGAATTCACCGTAATTATTTTGATGTTCATGTGCACTGGGCGTAGCTATGGAGCTACACGCTCAGAACACGTATTCACGCCTCGCTTTGCTACCATCTCGAGCCTGAGCCATGGACTCCTCTTTTTAATAAAAGTAGAAGTAGGTGCTTGAGAAGAGCATGGAAGTGACAACTAGTTCTTGAGTGAAACCTGATTACAGTAGGGACACACTTCCTCATAAATTGTGGACAAGAATAACTAAACCTCCACATAAATAAAAAAATTGCCTTCGTGGAAGCTACTCCCTCCGTCCCGTAATATAAGAACGTTTTTGACACTAGTGTAGTGTCCAAAACATTCTTATATTATGGGATGGAGGGAGTACCTGGGTAAATACCGCCACGTGATTGGTGAGTAACAATAGCATGCTCATCTTAAGACGGTGATGTCCACTGCATATGTGATTGTCAAATCAAGGACCTAACATGACATTGACATGAGACCACCAATTTGGCGAAGGTTCTAGTAACACCAACCAAATCAAGTGAAATGTATCCTTTGTTCACGTGGCTGCTCACATCAAAAAGGTAGAAAAGGTAATGATTTAAGAATGCACTGAAATGAAATAGATCCTCAAATCATGAAATAGTTGCACCAGTATTTATACAAGATAAAATACATCTGTATGAAATTAAGAACTACACATAGAAAAAGCATCCCTAAAAACACATAAAAGCAACTCCAAATGGTCATGCAGCTACTATGAAAACAAATTCAAATTTGGTACAGGTTGCCATAAGCTTGAAGTGAATAGATAGAATCAGTGTTGTCCCATAGAATATCAAAAAGGTTTTTCTTACCTCACCTTTACGGTACAAATTGTGCAAGCAAACGGGCAATTTTAAATCTAACAGATAAACTTATGTATAGTCCTATCGCATGATGGCACCGATGCGGCTCCTCTCATCCACGTGATGGAGTTGCCCATCCAGTGCCAGCCAAGAGGGCCACATTCAGTGTTTTGACCCCTTTTCAAAACGTCACCACGATCTGACCCCACTTTGTAAAAATTTCATATCTGACTATTTTTGCTTCCGCTATTGTCCTTGGCGGCAGGGTAGCACATCCTATCACCGGGGCCACTAGTGGTAGGACTACCTACACCGTCACGCCCGTTCGGTGCGAAAAACACCCTATCTCCAAGGTCCTTAGTGGTAGGGACATGCATACAATTTTTATATGGTCATGCATGCAATAAACAACGGTGAAGAACCTATCACCAAGGACCATGACGATAGCGTCTTTTTCACACTGAACGGGCGTGACGACGCAGGTAAGTCCTACCGTCAGAGACCCTGACGGTATGATGTGATATGCTACCGCCAAGGCCAAGGGCGGTAGGAAAGGGGCCAGATTCTGATTTTTTTAAAATGGGGTCAGATCGTAGTGAAGTTTCGAAAAAAAAGGGTCAAAAAAGTGAATTTGGCCGCCGAGGAGCAGCATGCTCCTTCTGCTGCCTCGGTCACCATACAAGGAGAGAGGGTAGAGCTGCAGATTGGCCTGCCAATGATAGGCACACTACTCGATGCTCCTGAATCCATGGATGACGATCTGCACCTTGCCCCTACTGGTCCTGCCTTGTCAACATACGTGGAGCCAAAGCCCTTGCATGCCATCGATACATGTACGTGCTCGCCATAACCAGTCTCCGATCCTGGTAAACCGTGCCCACTACCTCTCAGGGGGCCTGGCCAAATTAATGGGCTGAGAGACGTTCCGGCCCAGCTGGGCTCTCCTGAGTCCTGACCGGCCCGAAGTTTTGCTTTGGGCCTGTAAAGCACTCTGATGCCGACCGGGACGCACGGGCGCCCCTATATCTTGCCTTCAACGAGAGGGTAGGAACCCTCACTGAAGAAGAGACCGAGATGAGCCTGCCCAGGAGCGTGGGAGGCCACAGCCTCCTACTTTTACGTTTTCTATTTCGTTTTTTGCTTTATTTTTTATTTTTTTTATACTTTAAAATATTCTAAACATATAAATTACAAAAAAGTCTATAAAATAACATTAGAAATATGTTGACCAAGCATTTGAAAAATGTTAAATGTGTATAGTAAAAATGTTTATCACGAATACGAAAAATGTATAATAAATTGGATCATGTATTTTAAAAATGCTAATCTAGCATTTCAATTTTTTGAACAAGTATTTGAAAAACATTGATCAAGCATTTAAAAAATGCTACATGTGTATAGAAAAAATGTTGACCATGTATTAAAAAATGATGATTTTTTGTTATCATGTAGTTAAAAATGTTAATCTAGTATTTGACAAAAAATGTTGATTAAGTAATTCAAAAATGGTGATAAAGCATATGAAAAATGTTAAATATGTATAGAAACAAACTTGACCATGTATTAAAAAAGGTGAAATTATTTGATCATATATATATATGTGTGTGTGTGTGTGTGTGTGTGTGTGTGTGTGTGTGTGTGTGTGTTAATCATGCATTTGAAAAAAATGTTGAACAACTGTTTGTAAAATGTTGATCAACCAGTGTATAGAAAAAATGTTGACCATGCATTAAAAAAGATGATTCTATTTTATCATGTATATAAAAATATTAATCAAGCATTTGAAACAATGTTGAACAAGTATTTCAAAAATGTTAATCAAGCATTTGGAAAATGTAAATGTTTACACAAAAAAGGTTGACCATGTGTTAAAAAATGTTAATATTGCATTTAGAAAATGTTAATCAAGCATTTTAAAATTGTATAAAATGTGTATAAAAATGTTGACCATGTATTAAAAGAGTGTTAAATTTGTATTGGAAAATGTTAAATGTATATTAGAATTTTTTTGTTGATATATAAAAAAAATGTAGAAATGAAAAAAAAAAAGAAAAAAGAAAAGAGGAAAAAAGAAAATAAAAACCTAAAGAAACAAATGAAAAAACTAGAGAAGAAAAAGCAAAAATAAAACAAAAAGAAACAAAAGAAAACGGAAAAAGAAAACAAGTAGGTTGAGCCCCCGCTACATAACACAAACAGTTGGCGGGTGCAATGGCTAGCAACGCTTGCTGTCTTCCGGGAGCTCCACGGTTGATCCCTCGTTCTCCCTTTTTTTCTTCTCGTTTTCTTAACTGTGCGCGAAATGGGCCACCCCGACTACTGTAGTCGCTTCAGCGAGACAACCTAGGGTCTCACTAATGGCTAGGTATAGTCGCCGAGGGCACGCGCAACTCACCTATGACACATTATCGCCTTCGCATCCTATCTAGGAGTTGCTTACGACCCCCCCCCCCCCCCCAAATTTTTGTGGTACCGGGTTGCAGCATCTGTTCCACCTGATACCCATGGTATCACAAAACCACACCGCAAATCATGATCTCAGACAACATAATGTAAATAAGAAAGGTAATAAATAACAAACTTATTAATTTTTGAACATCATAGAATACAATAATTCTCGCATGCAACAAATGTGCATATCCGAATAACAAATGGTCTGGAATTAAAAGAACTAGTTGTTAACCCGTGCATTTGCACGGGATAGTGCATACAATGTTTTAGAGACATTGATTTATTAAGAAAAATAGAATGTCGAGTATTATGCCTTAAATGTAAAGTACATTGCTCAAATTAACTAAACAAATTGTCTTCTTTTGCTGGCTTTGACTGCACATACTCTCAGCGTTTACACAATTGACTTTGAAATATTACATGTCGTACAATAAATCTAATTAGAATCTCAGTAACATAGTAGTATATTTTCTGAGGTCACTACATAATAGACATGATAAGGTATTTATTTTAGTTCTCAAACCTTATCATAATACTATTGAAACAACACTTACAAATGGGAGGAAACATTACGATGAAATGACAATATGATTTACGATTTATTAAACAAATCTGATTTAGTATGACTCATGAATAGCTATATTTGTGTGGTGACCTTTTGAGGTTACAATGAACCAAATATGCAACACCTAGTCCACACTTGTCGATATGAGAATCCAACAATATTAATTTTTATGACATGCATTAACATTTTACTAGTTAATTATCTAGTTAAACTTTGACCCAAAATACTATGAAGACTAATAAACTAAGATGAAGGTAATACACAGTGAATCGCTAAAGGTAATGCTACGTAGATTACAAACTAGTCCAAGTGACCCAGGGTCGCACTAGTAGAAAAAGGGTCAAACGTGAAGCACATTAGTGCCGGTTTGTATTTGAGCCGGCACTAATGTATACATTAGTGCCGGTTCCAACGGCTAGCCGGGCCGCTTTCATTAGTACCGGTTCGTGGCAAACCTTTAGCACCGGTTCATGCCACGAATCGATACTAATGAGAGTGGTGGCAGGATATTGTCAGACTGGGGCCCCTCCAGCCCCTTTAGTACCGGTTCTTGGCACGAACCGGTACTAAAGGTCGTCCTACATAAACCCTTCGTCCACCCGAGCTCGCTCTGTTCTTCCCCTTTCCCCTCTCCTCTCTCTGTTCTTCCCCTCTTCCTCTCGAGCTCATCACACATTTTGCCCAAAATTTGTCAAGATTTGAAGGCCCCCATCCATTCAAATGATCACAAAGGTTAGCAACTTTATCCTTTCATCTCTCATTGCTAGATTAGCTCTTGCAATGCTTTATATAGTGATTAATTTGTGAGTTTAGTAATTTGGGAGGATATATATATATGTGTGTGTGTGTGTGTGCTAGTATTTGATTTATATGCAATTTGAGGTCAAAAATAACACTTAGTTTGCATATGTAGGTGTGGTTTACTTAGTGCCTTCTAAATCTCCGTCGTAACCACCGTCGATCGCCCGCACCGTCCCGTCGCCGGCACCACCTTGTGGTGAGCCTCTTGTTCATGAAATTCTATATAAAAATTGATGTTTGTGTGATTTGGATATATAGTTACTCGTATAATTATCTTACCGGTACGTTGTTTGTTATACATATAGTGCCATGGTTTTGATATCCGTCCTCGTCGGCCCTTGTCCTTGTTATGATTCGGATGTGGTATATATATTCTCTTTTAAAACTAGTTGCATTTCGTGTTTATGACAAATTATGCCCATCAAGTTGACATAGAAATTTTTTCTAGGAGGTATGTGAACCGGAAATTCCAACCGACCCTATTGTCGAGAGGTTAAATTTAGTTGAAAGAGAAAACGAGTACTTGAAAGAAAAATTGAAAAGAATTGAGGGGGAGAAGATGGAATTGGAGTTGCATGTTGCCGATGTCGTCGATGATCACAAGATCAAGATGGAGAAAATGCACTTGAAGATTAGAAAGATTAGAAAATATGCCATCGATAGTGAGGCTTGGTATCATCATGCTGTTGGATCCATTATTACCTTAGTTGCGATCTTGATCGCATTTGTTGTTGCATTTAAATGCTTTAGCTAGAGAGTTATTTGTTTGTTGCATTTAAGTGTATTATGAACTTTATGTATGAACTTGTATTAATTTGGTCTATTCAGTGTTGTGTAATGAAGATGAGCCGGCAATGGATGTACGATGACCGATGCTCTCCCCAGTTCGTTGAGGGCGTGCATACTTTTCTGCTTGCGGCTGAGGCAAACAGGCGGGCGGATGGTTTTATGCCTTGTCCATGTGCTGGCTGTAAGAATGGTCACAATTACTCGACGTCAAGAACCATTCACGTCCACCTGTTTAAGTCCGGTTTCATGCCCCACTATAATGTTTGGACCAAGCACGGAGAAAGAGGGGTTATGATGGAAGACAATGAAGAAGAAGAGGACGACGACAGCTATCCTGGCCATGGGTTCCCTGAATACGATGATACAACAATGGGGGAAGAAGCTGAGCCGGTAATGCGGGAAGAAGCTGAGTCGGCAATGCGGGGAGAAGCTGAAGAAGAGGCATTAGATGAGCCCGTTGATGATCTAGGTCGGGCCATTGCCGATGCAAAGAGAAACTGCGCAAGTGATTTGGAGAAGAAGAAGTTGCAGCGCATGTTAGAGGATCACAAAAAATTGTTGTACCCGAATTGTGTAGGTGACAAGAAAAAGCTGGGCACCACACTGGAATTGCTGCAATGGAAGGCAGAGAATGGTGTATCTGACAAGGGATTTGGAAAGTTGCTGGTAATGATAAAGGATATGCTTCCAAAGGATAACGAATTGCCCGAGAGTACGTACGAAGCAAAGAAGGTTGTCTGCCCTCTAGGGTTAGAGGTGCAGAAGATACATGCATGCCCTAATGATTGCATCCTCTACCGCGGTGAGTACGAGGATTTGAACTCTTGCCCGGTATGTGGTGCATTGCGTTATAAGATCAGCCGCGATGACCCTGGTGATGTTGAGGGCGAGCGCCCTAGGAAGAAGATTCCTGCCAAGGTGATGTGGTATGCTCCTATAATACCACGGTTGAAACGTTTGTTCCAAAACAAAGAGCATGCCAAGGCGATGCGATGGCACAGAGAAGACCGTAAGAAAGACGGAAAGTTGAGAGTACCCGCTGACGGGTCGCAGTGGAGAAAAATCGAAAGAAAGTACGGGAAGGAGTTTGCAGATGACGCAAGGAGCGTATGGTTTGGTCTAAGCGCAGATGGCATTAATCCTTTTGGGGAGTAGAGCAGCAACCATAGCACCTGTGTAACGCCCTCGATGCGGCTATATCTCCCACGTGTCGAAGCACGACTTAGAGGCATAACCGCATTGAAAGCAATGTCGCAAGTGAGGTAATCTTCACACAACCCATGTAATACATAAGGGAAAGAGATACATAGTTGGCTTACAATCGCCACTTCACACAATTACATGAATAAAGCATTACAACAACCAAATACAATCAAGGTCCGACTACGGAACCAAAATAAAAGAAGAACCCCAAATGCGACAAAGGTCCCCGATCAACCCCAACTGGGCTCCACTACTGATCAACTAGAACGAAACAACATAAAGAACACGATCTTCATCGAGATCCTCCTGAGCTTGGTTGCGTCATCTGCAAGGACTCATTGGCACCTGCAAGCTGGTTTTGGAAGTATCTGTGAGCCACAGGGACTCAGCAATCTCGCACCCTCGCGATCAAGACTATTTAAGCTTATGGGTAAGGTAAAGGTATCAGGTGGAGCTGCAGCAAGCGACTAGCATATATGGTGGCTAACATACGCAAAAAAGAGCGAGAAGAGAAGGCAAAGAACGGTCGATAAAAGTATGATCAAGAAGTGATCCTAGAATAACCTACGTCAAGCATAACTCCAATAACCGTGTTCACTTCCCGGACTCTGCCGGAAAGAGATCATCACGGTTACACACGCGGTTGATTCATTTTAATTAAGGTCAACTTCAGGTTTTCTACAACCGGACGTTAACAAATTCCCATCTGCCCATAACCGCGGGCACGACTTTCGAAAGTTCAAATCCCTGCAGGGGTGTCCCAACTTAGCCCATGACAAGCTCTCACGGTCAACGAAGGAATAGACCTCCTCCCGAGACATTCCGATCAGACTCGGTATCCCGGTTCTTCAAGACATCCTCGACAATGGTAAAACAAGTCCAGCAAGACCGCCCGGTGCGCCAACATCCTGATAGGAGCTGCACATATCTCGTTCTCAGGGCAACACCGGATGAACACTACGTACAGCTAAAACCAGCCCTCAAGTTTCCCCGAGGTGGCGCCGCAAGTGGCTCTAGTTTGGACCAACACTTAGACAAGCACTGGCCCGGGGGGGTTAAAATAAAGATGACCCTCGGGATGCGCGACTCCCAAGGGAAAAAGGCTAGGGGGCGAATGGTAAAACCAAGGTTGGGCCTTGCTGGAGGAGTTTTATTCAAAGCAAACTGTCAAGGGGTTCCCATTATAACCCAACCGCGTGAGGAACGCAAAATCCGGGAACATAACACCGATATGACGGAAACTAGGGCGGCAAGAGTGGAACAAAACACCAGGCATAAGGCCGAGCCTTCCACCCTTTACCAAGTATATAGATGCATTAATTAAATAAGATATACAGTGATATCCCAACAAGAAAACATGTTCCAACGAGGAACAACATCTCCATGTTCCAACAAGGAACAAACTTCAATCTTCACCTGCAACTAACAACGCTATAAGAGGGGCTGAGCAAAGCGGTAACATAGCCAATCAACAGTTTGCTAGGACAAGGTGGGTTAGAGGCTTGGTGTAGGATCTAGAAGTAGGTGTGTCTAGAAGGGGGGGTGATTAGACACTTAGTGCTAAAGTTGCAATTTTTAATCTTTTAGGTTTGACTGGAGTTTTAGGCACAATTTCAACATACACAATACATATCAAGCAAGCATGCAAAGAGTATATGAGCAGCGGAATGTAAAGCATGCAACTTGCAAGAATGTAAGGGGAAGGATTTGGAGAATTCAAACGCAATTGGAGACACGGATGTTTTTCCCGTGGTTCGGATAGGTGGTGCTATCCTACATCCACGTTGATGGAGACTTCAACCCACGAAGGGTAACGGTTGCGCGAGTCCACGGAGGGCTCCACCCACGAAGGGTCCATGAAGAAGAAACCTTGTCTATCCCACCATGGCCATCGCCCACGAAGGACTTGCCTCACTAGCGGTAGATCTTCACGAAGTAGGCGATCTCCTTGCCCTTACAAACTCCTTGGTTCAACTCCACAATCTTGTCGGAGGCTCCCAAGTGACACCTAGCCAATCTAGGAGACACCACTCTCCAAGAAGTAACAAATGGTGTGTTGATGATGAACTCCTTGCTCTTGTGCTTCAAATGCTAGTCTCCCCAACACTCAACTCTCTCTCATAGGATTTGGATCTTGTGGAAAGAAGATTTGAGTGGAAAGCAACTTGGGGAAGGCTAGAGATCAAGATTCATATGGTAGGAATGGAATATCTTGGTCTCAACACATGAGTAGGTAGTTCTCTCTCAGAAATAGGATGCTGGAAGTGTAGGCTTAGTCTAATGGCTCTCTCCACGAATGAAGAGGAGGTGGAGGGGTATATATAGCCTCCACACAAAATCCAACCGTTACACATGATTCACCAATCTCGGTGGGACCGAATCAACAAACTCGGTCAGACCGAAATAGGAAACCTAGTGACCGTTAGAGATTTTCGGTGGGACCGACTGGATCAACTCGGTGGGACCGATGTGCTAGGGTTAGGGTAAATCCAAAACTCGTTTTGACCGATTACTCAAACTCGGTGGGACCGATTTGGGTAATAAGCGAAACAGAGAGTTGGCCAAGCAAACTCGGTGGGGCCGTTTGCATATCTTGGTGGGACCGAAAATATTGCAATAGGTAACAGAGAGTTTGCAAGCCCATCTCGGTGAGACCGAGATCCCATCGGTGAGACCGAACTGATTAGGGTTTCTGGCAGTGGCTATGACAAGTAAAACTCGGTGGTGCCGGATAGATAGAATCGGTAGATCCGAGTTTGGCTTAGGGTTTAGGTCATATGTGGATATGGGAAAGTAGTTGAGGGTTTTGGAGCATATCACTAAGCACATGAAGTAAGAGGGTCATTAAGCAACACCTCATCCCTTCTTGATTGTATTGGCTTTTCCTATGGACTCAATGTGATCTTGGATCACTAGAATGTAAAATGAAGAGTCTTGAGCTTTAAGCTTTAGCCAATCCTTCGTCCTTAGCATCTTGGAGGACTTCCCACAACCTTTAGTCCATGCCACTCCATTGTTGAACTTATCTGAAACATACTAGATAGAAATGTTAGTCCAACAAGAGATATGTTGTCATCAATTATCAAAACCACCTAGGGAGCACTTGTGCTTTCAATCTCCCCCGTTTTGGTAATTGATGGCAACATACATGAAAGCTTTAGATCAAGATATAAAGAATAGCGAGTAAAGCTTTGGAAGGACATGTAACAAGCATAGGCTCCCCCTACATGTATGCACTCATGTAAATATGAAATATAGAGGCATGTGAGAGCATAATCATGACAGAGTAGGCAATGTGTTACATGTATCTTGGCCATATGCATCAGAGCAAAAGATTGTCAAGGAAAATACCTTCATGCTCATGAGTCCTTCTTGCAAACAGTATGTACATAAGCAAGAATTCCTCATACTCATGATTTTGATGCATACACTTACCTTGTAGTCTTTGGTTGGCTTAGGATGGAATGAACCTGCACAAACAAAGTTAGATAACACAGGTACATCCACTAGTCAGAGCAAACAAAAGAAACCACAAGAATACCAAGACTGGGATGACATGTAGAGAGTGAGTACAAGGTACCACATTTGATTCAACATGTCCCCAAGAGTAAAGATATGCAATGAAATTGACTGATTTCTTTCCCTTAGGTGTCTTGCTCCCCCTGAATCTTACATGGGATATTGGGAGAAGATAGGGAACAGAAAATCAGAGCTGAAAGATACAAATGGATAGAACTTAATGCAAATAAGCACATATGAACATGTCTTTCCCCCAAGAAGACATGTGACATCTCTCCTCTTGAACATCAAGCATCTGGGACATCTGGGATCCTTGAGTATTCTCTCCCCTGGAAATCTCTTTCTCTCCCTTAATACTTTTTCAGACTTTCTCTCTCCCTTGAGCTTTGATGTGATCTCTCTCTCCCCCTTTGACATCAATTTCCAAGAAGGTCTTTCTGGAATCCGTCGTATAGGTTTGGTCGTTGAGACTCAGCACAAAGCAATAGATAAAACTGTGATGCTTGTAGAGGACAAGATTCATTGAGTAGAGCTGGATCAGAAGAAATAAAGAACAAGTGGCAAACTGTTTTTCCTGTTGCGAAGTCGGTGGCACCGAGTGGCATGTTTCGGTGGTACCGAAAATATTCGGTTGGACCGAAAATTACAAGTCGGTGAAACCGAGTTCACACAGAGAAAAACACTTGTCACCTCAGCTCACTAGACATGTAGGATCGCACAAAGATTTGCAATGAATTACCTGAAGGATTTACAAGGAATTGGATGCAGAAAATGTAGAACAAAAACAAAAAGAAAAGAAAAGAAACTGAAGGGACTAGATGAAGTTGAAAAAGAGAAAGAAAATAAACATGCATGAGACAAATGCAATAACACAAAAAGAACACAAGAGAACTTCATCTAGAGTTGGGCGGTGACATAGTCACCTATGTTAGAGTATATTGACTTAGGAGTCAAGTGAGAACACTTGATCATAGGTCATACTCATTGTTTAAGCTCAAAATGGGGTTACCATTTTTCGTTTAAGCATCTTGGTGTATTCACATCTTGTTGAGTTGCTTTGACTCATGTCTTGGAGTAAAGCTTCTCTAAGATGGAATAACATACCTTGGGTAGTGGTGTGGTTCTTGCGCATGTAGTTGAACTTGTGTGGGTGCTCAAGGTTGATGTAGCTCATCAAGAGTTGGGAGCACCACTTGGAGTTTGAGTTCATCTACCTACATGGGTTAGTTCTTTGCAAGGAAGAGCACTTGTGTATCAAAAAAAATGACAATCATGAAGCTCAACATAGAATTTGTCAAAGGATATGTTTGAATGGTTTTGTGCTTCCTTGTCTTCAACCACCATTGTGTCGAGACTTGGTGATGTAGAGATTGCTCAAGATGTGAGTGAATCGCAATCTCATGGAATTAGATTCAACCAAGCACCTACATGGGTTAGACAACATGCAAGGTACAAATATATCCAAGACATAAGATAGTCATCATAAGAGATATATCATGGATTAGTCATAAGCTCATGTCTTGCATGTATCCAATGGAGTTTCTACTCCAAGTTCGAAGCATCAATGATGTTCAATTCTCCTCTCAACCTGCAAAACACTTTCTCATCAAGTGGTTTAGTAAATATATCCGCTAATTGCTTATCGGTGCGAAAATGCTTAAGATCAATGTCACCCTTAGGAACATGATCTCGAATGAAATGATGACGAACTTCAATGTGCTTAGTTCGAGAATGTTGTACAGGATTATGACCAATTTTAATAGCACTTTCATTGTCACAAAGCAGTGGAACATGTTTCACATAGATCCCATAATCTTTAAGAGTTTGGGTCATCCAAAGTAGTTGAGCGCAACATGAACCAGCGGCAATGTATTCCGCTTCGGCGGTGGATAAGGATACCGAGTTTTGCTTCTTGGAAGACAAAGACACAAGAGATCTACCGAGAAATTGACAAGTACCCGAAGTAGACTTTCTATCAACCTTGTCTCCGGCATAATCCGAGTCGGAATAGCCAACAAGATCAAAAGAAGACCTCTTAGGATACCAAATGCCAAAGTTTGGTGTGTGAATTAAGTATCTCACTATCCTTTTCACGGCCTTAAGATGACATTCTTTAGGAGCAGCTTGATATCGTGCACACATGCACACACTTAGCATAATATCGGGACATGAAGCACATAGATATAGCAATGAACCAATCATAGAGCGATAAACCTTTTGATCAACCGGTTCACCATCTTTGGTCAAATCATTATGTCCACTCGTAGGCATGGGTGTTGACATACCTTTGCATTCTTGCATATTGAACTTCTTGAATAAGTCCTTGGTGTACTTCGTTTGAGATACAAATGTACCTTCCTTAGTTTGCTTGATTTGCAAACCGAGAAAGAATTTGAGTTCACTCATCATAGACATCTCAAACTTCTCTGACATTAGCTTTCCAAACTTTTCACTAAAGAGAGGGTTAGTTGAACCAAATATGATATCATCAACATACATTTGGCATACAAATAGTTCTCCATTAACCCTTTTAGTAAAAAGAGTAGAATCAATTTTACCAATTTCAAAACCACTTGCAAGAAGGAACTTGGTCAAGCATTTATACCATGCTCTAGGAGCTTGTTTAAGACCATAAAGAGCTTTGTGAAGTTTGTAAACATGATTTGGTTTCTTAGGATTGATAAAGCCGGGAGGTTGTTTGACATAAACTTCCTCCTCTATTTCACCATTTAGAAAAGCACTTTTAATGTCCATTTGGTACAAGGTGATATTATGGTGATTAGCATAAGCAAGTAAGATGCGAATGGACTCAAGTCTAGCAACGGGAGCATATGTCTCACCATAGTCCATACCTCCCACTTGTGTGTACCCTTGGGCGACGAGACGTGCTTTGTTGCGAACCACTTGTCCATCTTCATCTTGCTTGTTGCGAAACACCCATTTGGTACCAATGATGTTGTGGTTGTTGTCGGGCTTCTCAACCAATGTCCAAACTTGGTTTCTCTCAAAGTTGTGTAGCTCTTCATGCATAGCGTTTATCCAATCCGGATCTTCCAATGCTTCTTCGACCTTCATAGGTTCAATGCTAGAGATGAATGAATAGTTTTCACAAAAGTTAGCTAAACGAGTTTTTGAGCGAGTGATTCTCCCGGTTTGTAAGTCATTAAAGATTTGCTCGACGGGATGATCTTTGGAGATTCTTGCTCGAACTCATGAGAGCTTTTGCTTGGGTCTTCGTTGAACATCTTCTTCATCTTGTTCTTCTTCTTGGCCTTCTTCATTGTTGACGTTGTCGTTCTCTTGTCGTGGTGGAGAAGGAGGTTGTTGATGTTCGTCTTGATGCACTTCTTTGTCTTCTTCATCTTGGTGTGTTCCACTTGTGGATGCTTCCGTATCAATTCTTGGTTCACCTTGTTGTGAAGTAGAAGCTTCCACTTGGACGGACGAGGTACTCTCCTTCACCTCCGTTGGACGAATTTTGCCAATGGACAAGTCTTGGATTGCTTCTGAAGGGTCTTTTTCTCCTACATCAATTGGCAATTGCTCTACTTGCGAGCCATTAGATTCATCAAACTTCACATCTACCGTCTCTTCAACCTTTTGGGTGAAATTGTTGTAGACGCGGTAAGTGTGAGAGTTTGAGCCATAACCAAGTAGGAAACCTTCATGAGATTTAGGAGCAAACTTTGAATGACGATGCTTATCAAGAATGTAGCACTTTGAGCCGAATACTCGAAAGTATCCAACTTGGGGTTTGTTACCGGTGAGGAGCTCGTATGCCGTCTTGCCGAGTCGCTTGTGAAGGTACAAGCGATTTGTTGCGTGACAAGCTGTCTCAACCGCTTCTGCCCAAAAGTGCTTCGGCGTCTTGTATTCATCAAGCATCGTTCTTGCCATTTCGATGAGCGTCCGGTTCTTCCTCTCAACAACTCCATTTTGTTGAGGTGTGTACGTAGCCGAGAACTCGTGTGAAATCCCTTCTTCGTCAAGAAAGGTGTCCACATTTGCGTTCTTGAACTCCGTTCCATTGTCACTCCGAACCTTCTTGATCTTCACGTCAAACTGATTTTGGGCCTTCCTAGCAAAGTTTTTGAAGATCTTCTGGACCTGCGACTTGTCATTAAGAAAGAACACCCACGTAAATCTTGAAAAATCATCAACTATAACTAGACCAAAAGAATTTCCACCGAGACTCTTGTAGGCGTTGGGACCAAAGAGATCCATATGAAGTAGCTCGAGTGGCCTCCTTGTGGTCATGATGTTCTTCACGGGATGCCTTCCTCCAACCTGTTTACCTGCTTGACAAGCACTGCAAAGTCTATCCTTATCAAATATGACATCGTTAACTCCAAGGATATGATTTCCTTTAATAAGCTTGTCAAGGTTTCTCATGCCAACGTGTCCTAGTCGTCTATGCCACAACCAACCTTTTGAGGATTTAGCAATAAAGCAAGTTTTAGGTTGTGCCTTTTTAGAGAAATCGACAATGTAAAGATCACCTCTACGCATACCGGTAAAGACCATTTTATGATTGTCTCGACGAAACACTTGGCAATCTACCTCAGTAAATAGGACATTCAAACCGAAATCAGCAAGTCTAGATACTGAAAGTAAGTTGTAGCCGAGAGATTCAACGAGCATGACATTTTGAATGGAACTATCATGTGAGATGGCCACCTTACCAAGGCCAACCACTTTACCCTTTGAATTATCACCAAAGGTGACATATTTTCGAGGGCCGTCATTTTCAGCAAGCTCACGGAACATCTCTTCATCTCCGGTCATATGATCAGTACATCCACTATCAAGAACCCATTCCTTTCCTCCTGACGCATATCCCCGAAGATTTGCCGTAAGACCAAAGTGTCTCATTGCATCATCAAGATCGAAGTCACTATCATCATCATCATTGTATCCATGTTCACCATGATCTTGTGACTCATCATTTCCTAGAGAGGGTAATTCATTAGATAAATGATCATCAAAGTGGTCACTTTTATGAATTCTTATAGCTTCGGATATAATATCACTAATGATTCCAACATCTCCTTTAGCTCGCTTGAGATTGGCAAGCTCAAATAGACAATCACCAAAACTAGGATCACTAGAGTTCATCTTACTCAAGGAAATAGATTTATGGAGAATTTCATCCAAAATTTTCAAGGAATGGTCGGGAAATCGTTCCTCAAGAAATTTCCATATAGTATAGGCACAATTAAGAGTAGGCAAACTAGCAATCAAATTTTTGGGCAATCCTCTAATGATGAGCTCGATAGTTCTAAGATTGTGAATCATGTCAATATCTTCATCTAGGGTAGGATGCAAGGGATCAATATGAGGTGCATAAGGGTTAGCAATATACTTGTTCAAATGATATTGGTTGAAGATTACAAGCATCTCATTTTTCCACTCATGAAAATATTCTCCATCAAGAATAGGCACTCTATGTCTAAGACTCCCTAAAGTAGACACATCCATCTTCCTCCAATGGTGATTAAACCAAGGCAATGGAGACCAAAGCTCTGATACCACTTGTAGGATCTAGAATTAGGTGTGTCTAGAAGGGGGGGTGATTAGACACTTAGTGCTAAAGTTGCAATTTTTAATCTTTTAGGTTTGAGTGGAGTTTTAGGCACAATTTCAACATACACAATACATATCAAGCAAGCATGCAAAGAGTATATGAGCAGCAGAATGTAAAGCATGCAACTTGCAAGAATGTAAGGGGAAGAGTTTGGAGAATTCAAACGCAATTGGAGACACGGATGTTTTTCCCGTGGTTCGGATAGGTGGTGCTATCCTACATCCACGTTGATGGAGACTTCAACCCACAAAGGGTAACGGTTGCGCGAGTCCACGGAGGGCTCCACCCACGAAGGGTCCACAAAGAAGCAACCTTGTCTATCCCACCATGGCCATCGCCCACGAAGGACTTGCCTCACTAGCGGTAGATCTTCACAAAGTAGGCGATCTCCTTGCCCTTACAAACTCCTTGGTTCAACTCCACAATCTTGTCGGAGGCTCCCAAGTGACACCTAGCCAATCTAGGAGACACCACTCTCCAAGAAGTAACAAATGGTGTGTTGATGATGAACTCCTTGCTCTTGTGCTTCAAATGATTGTCTCCCCAACACTCAACTCTCTCTCATAGGATTTGGATCTTGTGGAAAGAAGATTTGAGTGGAAAGCAACTTGGGGAAGGCTAGATATCAAGATTCATATGGTAGGAATGGAATATCTTGGTCTCAACACATGAGTAGGTAGTTCTCTCTCAGAAATAGGATGCTGGAAGTGTAGGCTTAGTCTAATGGCTCTCTCCACGAATGAAGAGGAGGTGGAGGGGTATATATATAGCCTCCACACAAAATCCAACCGTTACACATGATTCACCAATCTCGGTGGGACCGAATCAACAAACTCGGTCAGACTGAAATAGGAAACCTAGTGACCGTTAGAGATTTTCGGTGGGACCGACTGGATCAACTCGGTGGGACCGATGTGCTAGGGTTAGGGTAAATCCAAAATTCGATTTGATCGATTACTCAAACTCGGTGGGACCGATTTGGGTAATAAGCGAAATAGAGAGTTGGCCAAGCAAACTCGGTGGGGCCGATTGCATATCTCGGTGGGACCGAAAATATTGCAATAGGTAACAGAGAGTTTGCAAGCCCATCTCAGTGAGACCGAGATCCCATCGGTGAGACCGAACTGATTAGGGTTTCTGGCAGTGGCTATGACAAGTAAAACTCGGTGGTGCCGGATAGATAGAATTGGTAGATCCTTGTTTGGCTTAGGGTTTAGGTCATATGTGGATATGGGAAAGTAGTTGAGGGTTTTGGAGCATATCACTAAGCACATGAAGCAAGAGGGTCATTAAGCAACACCTCATCCCTCCTTGATAGTATTGGCTTTTCCTATGGACTCAATGTGATCTTGGATCACTAGAATGTAAAATGAAGAGTCTTGAGCTTTAAGCTTTAGCCAATCCTTCGTCCTTAGCATCTTGGAGGACTTTCCACAACCTTTAGTCCATGCCACTCCATTGTTGAACTTATCTGAAACATACTAGATAGAAATGTTAGTCCAACAAGAGATATGTTGTCATCAATTATCAAAACCACCTAGGGAGCACTTGTGCTTTCACTTGGTTCAACAATATGGGAGGCATGATAAGAAAGTGGTAGGTATCGCAGCATAGGCATAGCAAAAGAGCGAGCAACTAAGCAAGCAAAGATAGAAGTGATTTCGAGGGTATGATCATCTTGCCTGAAATCCCACAAGGAAGAAGAACGAGTCCATGAAGAAGACAAACAGACGTAGTCGAACCGTTCCTCACAAACGCGACGTTATCGGAACCAACCCGAAGAAGCAACACCGGAAAGAAGCACACAACATAGTAAACAACCAACACATAAACATGGCATGATGCACAACCAAGTATGATGCATGTCCGGTTTAGCGAGGCATGGCATGGCAAAGTGCACAAACAATCCTACAAATTAAGTGGAGCTCAATATGCACAAGTTGCATATTGAAGAAAAACACCACATGACTTTATTTAGTTCACTCTCGTTTTGTGTACCCAAAAACTAATTAAAATTGGTTGATTAACAAGGCAAGGGGTGAAGCAAAATGAAAAAACTACCTATCTAGAAAATTTAAATGAGGCCGGAACAAAAACAACAATTTCCGACTCCTCATATGCATATATTAGGTTTGGTACTTGTTCTGACCTAAACATAATTTAGAGGTGTTAGCATGCAAATGAAGCCACCATGTTAAACTAGGCATTTTTCTGCCCCAATTAACATATAAAGTTTTATTAAATTCGGAGCTACGGTTGATAGTTATGAATTAATATTTTAGCATGGCATAGGAGCAAATTTAAACAAACAAACATTTAGACATTTTAAACATGGATGAAGTGACATATTATTAAAACTAGACAAAATTCTGAAGCAAGTTTCATATATAAAATCATTTTAATCCGATGCACGAATTGTGAGTTATTATATGCATGAACATGAGGGTCTTTTCTGTAAAACTGCAGTCTCAGGATAATAGGTAAATTTCGCAGACAGGGAAAAACACTATACGGGCCGAAACTGGGCGTATAGAGCATGGCCCAACAGCAAGGGAAAAAAAGGAAGGTGCTCAGGGGGGTGGCCTCACCCAGTGGGCTTCGGCCCGGTCCAAGGAGGAGCAAGACGGGCTGCAGGAGTGGTGTGCTGGGCCTTGCGGCGCGGGAGCCCATGCACGTGCGGGCAGAGGAGGCACGTAGGGCGAGGGGCTCGTCCTCCTCTTGCACGGGAAGGCAGCGACGGCGGCTCCGGCGGCCAACGACGACATGGGGTGGCGGATCCGCTTGGGGAGGCAAAAGGGAGGTCAGATCTGCGGTGGTGGAGCTTGGATCCGGGGCGCCTGGCCCGGATCTGGCCAACGACGATGACGATGCAGAGCTCCGGCGATGGTTGAACATGGCGATGGCGGGCCTGTGGGGAAGGAAAACTGAGGGGGTTAGGCAGAGAGATAAAGAAGGGAAAGGAGACATGGCGCGGCAGCGGATCTGCCTGGGGTCGGTGCTCTCCTGGCGGAGGTTCTCGTCGGCGGCCATGCTCCGGCGACGTTGGCAGGGAGGCAGTGATGAGGGCGAAAGGGAGGTCGGGGCTCTCCTTGCGGGAACGGCGCCGCTCGGGGGCGGAGCATTCGGGCGACGGCGGCGGAGCGCTTGGGCCCCTATGGGCTTCCCAGGGCCCGAAGCGGGTCCTGGCGGGCTTGGCGGTGGTGGGAGGTTGGCCGGGATGCGGAAAACGAGGCAGAGGAGGTGGGAGGCGGCTGGCTAATGATTGGGGGTGCGGATTTCGAGGAGGAGGAAGGAGAAGGCCCAAAATGGCATGGAGGGGGTCTATATAAGGTAAGGGGGCTAGGGTTAGGGGGTTTGAGGCCGTTTCGGAGCCGTTCGATCTCGATCGGATGACCCGCAGCGGAGGGGGGTTAGATAGGTGGGCTAGTGGGTTGTGAAGAGAGGTTGGGATGAGATGAGAGGAGAGGAGTGCAGCCCGGCAACTGTTTTCGGAGACCGAAAACGTCCGACGTTAGACCGGCTACTATTGCCGCTATAGTTATCCGTTGGTGCGTCAAACGGACTCTGAATGCGATGAAACTTCGCAGGCGGCCTACTAGCAACAAAACAACACCGCACGCCAACTTTCATCCCCTTCCGAGAACATTTTCCGGCCACTTATAAAATAATATTTCGGACATGCCGCGGGCGCGTGCAAGTGTGTCTGGGCTCAGAACGGACAATGGACGGAACGAGGAGACCGGGACGGATGCAAGTTTTGAAAACATGATGATGCAATGCGGATGATGACATGACAAGATGCAACACGCAATCAAATGACAAGGCAACAACAACAAATAAGCGGAGGACACCTGGCACATCGGTCTGGGGGCGTCACAACACTCCACCACTACGAGAGGATCTCGTCCCGAGATCTAGAATGGCACCGGAGGGACAACGGAAAAGAAATAGAAGAGGTAAAACTAAGTTGCTTCTTTGACAAACGAGTGAAACCAAAGAACCTTGCAAGGTTGAGCAAATTGAAAGAAAGACGCAACGGCGATGAACGAAGTTGAAAGCACTCCGTTAAGAAAGAGGGATAAGAAAGAACCAATTCGGGTAGCACTCCGGTTAAAAGAGATGAAAGACTTGTTAAGATGAAAGAACTTGAGCCGAGGACACAACACTCCGGTTAAATGGATAAGCCAAGAAAAGAACACGATCCTGACAAAACAAGAAGATGGGTTGAAGAGAGCAACAACACAATGGCTCCGGAGCAAAAGTAAGAATGGAATGGAGTGAACGAAGGGAAGCACGATCTTGAGGGAGCACGCTGACACCAAAAGCTAGAACGGAATTGTTGGAAAAAACAACAACGAAAAGGATAAACTTGATATGGTCTTATGGAATACATCTCAAATTATGAGGTGAGAACCTGCGACTCACGGGAAGAAGAATTGGATTGATATGAACAAGGAGACAAGAAACTATTTCACTGGGAGGAATAAATGAAGAACTTGGGTCAATTATACGCCTCACAATAGCAAGATCCTTAGGGAAAGCTTTAGGTGAAATATAACCCAAGATAACTCCAATGACGAGATTGATGGATTTAAAATACCCCATTCTCGATAACTTTGTGAAACATGAACTCAAATTATCAAGAATGACATAATACCACCTCCAATGATACGATAGACAGAAATGCACTCCGGATAACAATATGAAGAATGCTTGAGTTTCTTAGAAAAGAATCTCGATGAACACTTCGAGAAGAAATATAAATCCTTGATGAACCATCATGTAGAACTTTCATGAAGAACTCCGGTAAACAAAAGATAACGAAGAGAGAGAGAAGTTGAACACACAAGGCGAAACCTTGTAATGAGTTAGATGGATCTCCGTCATAAGATAATGCGCAAAAGCTTGGAACTCCAGAAAAGAAAGATGAACAAATGAAATCAAGAATTTGAAGAGCCTCCTGTTGGGAAACGTTGCAGAAAACAAAAATTTTCCTACTCGTTTCACCAAGATTCATCTAGGAGTTCATCTAGCAACGAGTTATCGGATGCATCTACATACCTTTGTAGATCGCGTGCGGAAGCGTTCAAAGAACGGTGATGATGTAGTCGAACACGACGTGATCCAAATCACCGATGACCAAGCACCGAACGGACGGCACCTCCGCGTTCAACACACGTACGGGACGGGAGACGTCTCCTCCTTCTTGATCCAGCAAGGGCGAAGGAGAGGTTGATGAAGATCCAGCAGCACGACGGCGTGGTGGTGGATGCAGGGCGTCACAGTAGCAGGGCTTCGCCTATACTACGAGAGAGAGAGAGACGTAACGGGGAGAGAGGGAGGCGCCAGGGGCTGGTGTATGAAGTCCCTCCTCTCCCCCACTATATATAGGGGTGCTAGGGGGGGCGCCAGCCCTAGGAGATGGAACCTCCTAGGGGGGGCGGCGGCCAAGGGTGGGGGGCTTGCCCCCCAAGCAAGGGGGCGCCCCCTTTAGGGTTTCCCCTCAACCCTAGCCGCATGGGCCCTAGGGGAGTGGCGCCCCAGCCCACTTTGGGCTGGGTTCCCTCCCACTTCAGCCCATGGGGCCCCCCGGGATAGGTGGCCCCACCCGGTGGACCCCCGGGACCCTTCCGGTGGTCCCGGTACAATACCGGTGACCCCGAAACTTGTCCCGATGGCCGAAACAGCACTTACTATATATAATTCTTTACCTCCGGACCATTCCGTAACTCCTCGTGACGTCTGGGATCTCATCCGGGACTCCGAACAACATTCGGGTTACTGCATATACATATCTTCACAACCCTAGCGTCACCGAACCTTAAGTGTGTATACCCTACGGGTTCGGGAGACAAGCAGACATGACCGAGACGACTCTCCGGTCAATAACCAACAGCGGGATCTGGATACCCATGTTGGCTCCCACACGCTCCACGATGATCTCATCGGATGAACCACGATGTCGAGGATTCAATCAACCCCGTATGCAATTCCCTTTGTCAATCGATATGTTACTTGCCCGAGATTCGATCGTCGGTATCCCAATACCTCGTTCAATCTCGTTACCGGCAAGTCACTTTACTCGTACCGTAATGCATGATCCCGTGACCAGACACTTGGTCACTTTGAGCTCATTATGATGATGCATTACCGAGTGGGCCCAGTGATACCTCTCCATCATACGGAGTGACAAATCCCAGTCTTGATCCATGTCAACCCAACAGACACTTTCGGAGATACCCGTAGTCTACCTTTATAGTCACCCAGTTACGTTGTGACGTTTGGTATACCCAAAGCACTCCTACGGTATCCGGGAGTTACACGATCTCATGGTCTAAGGAAAAGATACTTGACATTGGAAAAACTCTAGCAAACGAACTATACGATCTTGTGCTATGTTTAGGATTGGGTCTTGTCCATCACATCATTCTCCTAATGATGTGATCTCGTTATCAATGACATCCAATGTCCATAGTCAGGAAACCATGACTATCTGTTGATCAACGAGCTAGTCAACTAGAGGCTTACTAGGGACATGTTGGTGTCTGTTATTCACACATGTATTACGATTTCCGGATAACACAATTATAGCATGAATGAAGACACTTATCATGAATAAGGAAATATAATAATAATGCTTTTATTATTGCCTCTAGGGCATATTTCCAACACCTCCGGAATAAGGAATTAATCACTTGGATGAAACAAGAATAAGAATTACATTATGCTTATCCTTCATCAATTAAATTGATGCCAAGCAACGGATTTGGCACACTACTTATTCTCGTAGGAAGGATTAAGAGAGATATAGCGCCAACTTGGGAAGGTCTTCTTTGAACCACCGGTAGGATTGACAACGAATAAATTGATAAGGAAAAGAAATCTTGAACGAAGAGAAGATAAAGAAACACCGGGAAAAATTATGAAATGAACGAAGACACTTGAGACAAACTAGATACATGAGAACGAGGGGATCACGAACTGAATAGAGAGTATTTGAATGATGCCCCGGTAAAAATTTTGAAGAACGAGAGCTGAAAGCTGAAATGGATAATCCCGAAATGGTGGCCTTCTTAGTAAAGAAATGGAAACAACTCATGAAAAGCTCTGGATAGGTGAAAAGAATACCCACAATCAAAACAATTATGAGAGGATGGCAACAAGCTAGAATCACGAATCTTGAAGAGAATGGAGCAAGATTAAAGAGAAACTCTTCTTCGGTCTTCAACTTCCGAGAATGACGACGAGAAACACCACCAAGAATAATTTAGACACTCCGGGAGACTCAAAAGCGAAGAGGTTGAGCCAACTATGGAAAGAATTTGAAAGATCTTGGAGAAAGGCATTTGACTGATGACAATTCATTCTTACGTCAAACTTTGACAAGAATTTAGGATAACTCCGGGGAAAAGAGAAGAGTCAGGTAAGATCCTGGGAAAAGACCTGTGGGTTAGGGCCCACTGAAAAGAAACACCGTTGAAAAGATTACTTGAAAAGAGATAATGCACCGGTAGAATTAAAAGACTTGAATGAGGGGACATCCTCGAAAGAGCTTGAACAAAAGTAGAGTGTAAGCACGAATCTTCGAGATATCTTGAGCACTCCGGAATAAATGAATAGCAGGAAATGAATGGTTATGAGGTGCACCGGTGTGGGAAGGCATTGAAATGAGGAAAAATAATATGATCAACAAAGCTTGACTTGAATCCACCGGAGAGGAAAAAGAATGAAGAAAGATTAACTTGAGGTTCCGTTAGGATCTTCATGAGAATCACCGGATAAGAGCATTGACGAAAAAGAATGGAGAGATTTCCCATCAATAAAAGGATACTTGTATAAGAAATCTGAATCATTGAAGAAAAAGGGTGGGTGGGAGGGAAAACAAAAGCAACTTGGAGACGGATGAAACAAACACCGTTGAGAAGAACTGATAATTGATCTTGCGGAAGTTGAAATGGTCGGATCCACTAGAAGAGAAACACACCGGTTAAAAAGGATTGATAAAACAATCTTGATGAACAAGAAGGATTGGTATTCACATCGAAGTATGAGAACACCGTTTCGGAAAGGTATGGAATCAACACTTGACTTTGAAGCAACTCGAATACCACAACTCAAAACAAAACAAAGGATTGGCTTACAGAATAAGCCGGAACAAACATATGATAGAGATTTCGTCCAAAGTTTTCATGGTGGGGCCTACACGGGCTCGATCGTACAGCACCATCATGTACAAGGCAGTGCACATGACATACGAAGCGTCCCCGAGTCGGCATAGCCAACGACTCTTTAAGACACAACGAGACCACTGTAAACCGACCGTGAATAGGTGGACCACTAGACGTCGAACCCCAATTTCATATCATACATCTGTTGGAAAGATATCCTAGGAGCTACTTGATTTCCCACTTGTAAACTCCCGAAATTTTCTCAGTTATGCAATCAGGTGTTGGGGATACAGGGGAAGCATAATATCTCACCCAAAACTAGCAAATCCTACATCCAGCTGTATCGATCCTTCAACACATAACTGAGAAACCTTCGGAAATCATCTACCTCAACCTTCGAAAAGCATCCGTTATACAAGTTATGGCGATACTCCCGAACTCCCGCCCCAGTACTGGGTGGCGTCGAGGTTATCTCACCAACGAACTGCATAAAAGAGATTTTCGATGTCGGCGTACTAAACTCAGGAATTCCAGAATTGCAATGATAAAATTATGACGACAACACCTCAGAGCTCAACTCCCCGGGTCACTTCCACAAAACCCCTGACAGGAGGCACCAAGACAATGTTCTCATCACAAAACCATCGGAACGATTCCAAGATACCCGCGTGATCCTAAAAAAAAATTTAGTGAAATTTGAGAAGAGAAGAGTCAAAACTCTATGTCAGGAAGCCTTACCAAAGCGATGAGGAGACTGAGGAGTAAAAAGAATTCCTAAACTCTCCGATATATATTCCTAAATGACTCAAAACATTTTTCTAGACACGACTCGGCCGCTAAAAACGATCAAGCAATGGGGCTCCTAAGGTCGGGGAAGGCTCTGATACCAACTTGTAACGCCCTCGATGCGGCTATATCTCCCTCGTGTCGAAGCACGACTTAGAGGCATAACCGCATTGAAAGCAATGTCGCAAGTGAGGTAATCTTCACACAACCCATGTAATACATAAGGGAAAGAGATACATAGTTGGCTTACAATCGTCAGTTCACACAATTACATGAATAAAGCATTACAACAACCAAATACAATCAAGGTCCGACTACGGAACCAAAATAAAAGAAGAACCCCAAATGCGACAAAGGTCCCCGATCGACCCCAACTGGGCTCCACTACTAATCAACTAGAACGAAACAACATAAAGAACACGATCTTCATCGAGATCCTCCTGAGCTTGGTTGCGTCATCTGCAAGGACTCATCGGCACCTGCAAGCTGGTTTCGGAAGTATCTGTGAGCCACAGGGACTCAGCAATCTCGCACCCTCGCGATCAAGACTATTTAAGCTTATGGGTAAGGTAAAGGTATGAGGTGGAGCTGCAGCAAGCGACTAGCATATATGGTGGCTAACATACGCAAAAGAGAGCGAGAAGAGAAGGCAAAGCATGGTCGATAAAAGTATGATCAAGAAATGATCCTAGAACAACCTACGTCAAGCATAACTCCAATAACCGTGTTCACTTCCCGGACTCCGCCGGAAAGAGATCATCACGGTTACACACGCGGTTGATTCATTTTAATTAAGGTCAACTTCAGGTTTTCTACAACCGGACGTTAACAAATTCCCATCTGCCCATAACCGCGGGCACGGCTTTCGAAAGTTCAAATCCCTGCAGGGGTGTCCCAACTTAGCCCATGACAAGCTCTCACGGTCAACGAAGGAATAGACCTCCTCCTGAGAAATTCCGATCAGACTCGGTATCCCGGTTCTTCAAGACATCCTCGACAATGGTAAAACAAGTCCAGCAAGACCGCCCGATGCGCCGACATCCTGATAGGAGCTGCACATATCTCGTTCTCAGGGCAACACCGGATGAACACTACGTACAGCTAAAACCAGCCCTCCAGTTTCCCCGAGGTGGCGCCGCAAGTGGCTCTAGTTTGGACCAACACTTAGACAAGCACTGGCCCGGGGGGGTTAAAATAAAGATGACCCTCGGGATGCGCGACTCCCAAGGGAAAAAGTCTAGGGGGCGAATGGTAAAACCAAGGTTGGGCCTTGCTGGAGGAGTTTTATTCAAAGCGAACTGTCAAGGGGTTCCCATTATAACCCAACCGCGTGAGGAACGCAAAATCCGGGAACATAACACCGATATGACGGAAACTAGGGCGGCAAGAGTGGAACAAAACACCAGGCATAAGGCCGAGCCTTCCACCCTTTACCAAGTATATAGATGCATTAATTAAATAAGATATATAGTGATATCCCAACAAGAAAACATGTTCCAACGAGGAACAACATCTCCATGTTCCAACAAGGAACAAACTTCAATCTTCACCTGCAACTAACAATGCTATAAGAGGGGCTGAGCAAAGCGGTAACATAGCTAATCAACGGTTTGCTAGGACAAGGTGGGTTAGAGGCTTGGTTCAACAATATGGGAGGCATGATAAGCAAGTGGTAGGTATCGCAGCATAGGCATAGCAAAAGAGCGAGCAACTAAGCAAGCAAAGATAGAAGTGATTTCGAGGGTATGATCATCTTGCCTGAAATCCCGCAAGGAAGAAGAACGAGTCCATGAAGAAGACAAACGGACGTAGTCGAACGGTTCCTCACAAACGCGACGTTATCAGAACCAACCCGAAGAAGCAACACCGGAAAGAAGCACACAACATAGTAAACAACCAACACATAAACATGGCATGATGCACAACCAAGTATGATGCATGTCCGGTTTAGCGAGGCATGGCATGGCAAAGTGCACAAACAATCCTACAAATTAAGTGGAGCTCAATATGCAACGAGTTGCATATTGAAGAAAAACACCACATGACTTATTTAGTTCACTCTCGTTTTGTACCCAACAATATTAAATGTTGATTAACATGGCAAGGGGTGAAGCAAATGAAAAACTACCTATCTAGGAAAATTTAAATGAGGCCGGAACAACAAACAACAATTCCGGAAACTCCTCATATGCATATATTAGGTTTGGTACTGTTCTGCCCTAAACATAATTTTAGAGTTGTTAAGCATGCAAAATGAAGCCACCATGTTAAACTAGGCATTTTTCTGCCCCAATTACATATAAAGTTTATTAAATTCGGAGCTACGGTTGAATAGTTATGAATTAAATATTTTAGCATGGCATAGGAGCAAATTTAAACAAACAACATTTTAGACATTTTAAACATGGATGAAAGTGACATATTATTAAACTAGACAAAATTCTGAGCAAGTTTCATATATAAATCATTTTAATCCGATGCACGAATTGTGAGTTATTATATGCATGAACATGAGGGTCTTTTCTGTAAAACTGCAGTCTCAGGATAATAGGTAAATTTCGCAGACAGGGAAAAACACTATACGGGCCGAAACTGGGCGTATAGAGCATGGCCCAACAGCAAGGAAAAAAAAGGAAGGCGCTCAGGGGGGTGGCCTCACCCAGTGGGCTTCGGCCCGGTCCAAGGAGAAGCAAGACGGGCTGCAGGAGTGGTGCGCTGGGCCTTGCGGCGTGGGAGCCCATGCACGTGCGGGCAGAGGAGGCACGTAGGGCGAGGGGCTCGTCCTCCTCTTGCACGGGAAGGCAGCGACGGCGGCTCCGGCGGCCAACGACGACATGGGGTGGCGGATCCGCTTGGGGAGGCAAAAGGGAGGTCAGATCTGCGGTGGTGGAGCTCGGATCCGGGGCGCCTGGCCCGGATCTGGCCAACGACGATGACGATGCAGAGATCCGGCGATGGTTGAACATGGCGATGGCGGGCCTGCGGGGAAGGAAAATCGAGGGGGTTAGGCAGAGAGATAAAGAAGGGAAAGGAGACATGGCGCGGCAGCGGATCTGCCTGGGGTCGGGGCTCTCCTGGCGGAGGTTCTCGTGGGCGGCCATGCTCCGGCGACGTTGGCAGGGAGGCAGCGACGAGGGCGAAAGGGAGGTCGGGGCTCTCCTTGCAGGAACGGCGCCGCTCGGGGGCGGAGCATTCGGGCGACGGCGGCGGAGCGCTTGGGCCCCGATGGGCTTCCCAGGGCCCGAAGCGGGTCCTGGCGGGCTTGGCGGTGGTGGGAGGTTGGCCGGGATGCGGAAAACGAGGTAGAGGAGGTGGGATGCGGCTGGCTGATGATTGGGGGCACGGATTTCGAGGAGGAGGAAGGAGAAGGCCCAAAATGGCATGGAGGGGGTCTATATAAGGTAAGGGGCTAGGATTAGGGGGTTTGAGGCCGTTTCAGAGCCGTTCGATCTCGATCGGACGACCCGCAGCGGAGGGGGTTAGATAGGTGGGCTAGTGGGTTGTGAAGAGAGGTTGGGATGAGATGAGAGGAGAGGAGTGCAGCCCGGCAACTGTTTTCGGAGACCGAAAACGTCCGACGTTAGACCGGCTACTATTGCCGCTATAGTTATCCATTGGGGCGTCAAACGGACTCTGAATGCGATGAAACTTGGAAGGCGGCCTACTAGCAACAAAACAACACCGCACGCCAACTTTCATCCCCTTCCGAGAACACTTATAAAATAATATTTCGGACATGCCGCGGGCGCGTGCAAGTGTGTCTGGGCTCAGAACAAACAACGGACAGAACGAGGAGACTGGGATGGATGCAAGTTTTGAAAACATGATGATGCAATGCGGATGATGACATGACAAGATGCAACACGCAATCAAATGACAAGGCAACATCAGCAAATAAGCGGAGGACACCTGGCACATCGGTCTCGGGGCGTCACAACCTGGCCTGTGACTCTATGTTTGTATAACCTTCCTCCTTGGTTGTGCATGAAGCGGAAGTTCATTATGATGCTAGTGCTCATCCAAGGCCCTAAGCAACCCGGCAACGACATTGATGTGTATCTAAGGCCATTAGTTGAAGAACTCTTACAACTGTGGAATGGAACAGGTGTACGTGCGTGGGATGAGCACATGGGGGAAGAATTTGACCTAAAGGCATTGCTGTTCGTGACCATCAATGAATGGCCTGCTCTCAGTAACCTTTCAAGACAGACAAACAAGGGATACCGCGCATGCACGCACTGTTTGGACGATACCGACAGTATATATTTGGCTAATTGTAAGAAGAATGTGTACCTGGGACATCGTCGATTTCTTCCGAGCAAGCATCCCGTAAGAAAGAAAGGTAAGCATTTCAAAGGTGAGGCGGATCACCGGACGAAGCCTCGCCACCGTACTGGTGCTGATGTACATGATATGGTCAAGGATTTGAAGGTGGTCTTTGGAAAGGGTCCTGGTGGACAACCTGTTCCGAATGACGTTGACGGTCGCGCACCCATGTGGAAGAAGAAATCTATATTTTGGGACCTACCCTATTGGAAAGACCTAGAGGTCCGCTCCGCAATCGACGTGATGCACGTGACGAAGAATCTTTGTGTGACCCTGCTTGGCTTCTTGGGCGTGTATGGGAAGACAAAATATACACCTGAGGCACGAGAGGACCAGCAACGTATGCACGGAAAAGACGACATACATCAGGGTCATGCAAGCTACGCTCTTACCAAAGAAGAGAAGGAAATCTTCTTTGAATGCCTGCTCAGTATTAAGGTACCGTCTGGCTTCTCGTCGAATATAAAGGGAATAATAAACATGGCAGAGAAAAAGTTCCAGAACCTAAAGTCTTATGACTGCCACGTGATTATGACGCAATTGCTTCCGGTTGCATTGAGGGGGCTTCTACCGGAAAACGTTTGATTAGCCATTGTGAAGCTATGTGCATTTCTCAATGCAATCTCTCAGAAGGTAATCGATCCAGAAATCATACCAAGGTTAGAGAATGATTTGGTGCAATGTCTTGTCAGTTTCGAGTTGGTGTTCCCACCATCCTTCTTCAACATCATGACGCACGTCCTAGTTCACCTATGCGAAGAGATTAACGTTTTGGGTCCTGTATTTCTACACAATATGTTCCCCTTTGATAGGTTCATGGGAGTCTTAAAGAAATATGTTCATAACCGTGCTAGGCCAGAAGGAAGCATCTCTAAGGGCCGTCAAAATGAGGAGGTCATTGAGTTTTGTATTGACTTTATTCCTGACCTTAAGCCGATTGGTGTTCCTGAATCACGGCATAAGGGCAGACTGGATGGAAAAGGCACGCTAGGAGGGGAACAAATAATATGTATGGACGGACATTCTCTCACTGAAGCACACTACATAGTTCTACAGAATTCCGCCTTGGTGGCTCCGTATATGGATGAACACAAGAATTTGCTACGCTCCAAACACCTGGAGCGGTCTGATGACTGGATTACACGTGAACAAACCAGGAGTTTCGCCAGATGGTTGCAGACACGTACCATGCATGACACCTCTATTGAAGATGACCTGTACTTGCTGTCCTAGTTACCATCTTCGAATATAATGACTTTCAAAGGGTACGAGATAAATGGTAATACATTTTACATGATCGCCCAAGATAAGAAGAGCACCAACCAAAACAGTGGTGTCCGCTTTGATGCAGAAACCAAGACGGGAAAGGAAACATATTATGGTTATATACAGGACATATGGGAACTTGACTATCGACGTGGTTTGAAGGTCCCTTTGTTTCGGTGCAAATGGGTCAATATGACACGAGGCGGGGTAACGGAAGACCCGCAGTACGGAATGACAACAGTGGATCTCAACAATCTTGCGTATGCAGACGAACCATTCGTACTAGCCAATGATGTGGCACAGGTTTTCTATGTGAAGGACATGTCTACCAAGCCAAAGATAAGGAAGCGAATGCATCGTACGATGAGCCAAAGCGGCACATAGTTCTTTCTGGGAAGAAAAACATCGTGGGAGTGGATGACAAGACAGACAAGTCAGAAGATTATGAAAAGTTTGATGAAATTGCTCCATTCACAGTGAATATTGACCCGAGCATCCCGTTAAATGATGAAGATTTTCCATGGTTACGGCGCAAAGGGACACACGCGAAGAAAAAGTTTCACACCCAAAGATCTGGGATGTGATCGGCTTCACTATCATCACTTTCTTCTGTGTTTCACACCCAGAAGGGAATCTCTGTAATAGTTAGGGTAGTTAATTATGTGTTTTGGCATTTGAAACGCGAAGAAATTTTATGTGCAAACAAATTCTTTCATGCCTTTACTGATTTTTAAAGTTAAGTTATTCACAAACTAGTGATTCACACTAATTTCAAATAATTCAAAATTTAAACTATTCAAATTTGAAAACTACGGGCACTAATAGAAAGTTTGTAATTTTTTGTACCTAAAGCAAAAATATTCACAAAGAAACTCTAAATACACAAAAAAACAACTCAAAAATAAATAAAGCAAAAAAAATTAAAAAAGTTCGCCTACTAGGCCAGAGCGGCCTGCATACGACTAGAAACCCAACCTGTTGTTGTGCCAGGATGCAGGCCCGCAAAGGCCCAGTAGGCCAACAGGGCAGCACAGAACATGTAGGCCCAGTAGGCCTACTTTGGAGAGGAGCTCGAGAGAGCTACCGTACGAGGGTTTGTAAATCAGTGCAGTCGCCCCTCGGCTAGCGAGGTGGGACTAAACTTGCGCACCGCACCTGCGCCAGCGCACCCCCTTTAGTACCGGTTCGTGGCACTAACCGGTACTAAAGGGGGGCCTTTAGTACCGGTTGGAGCCACCAACCGGTACTAAAGGGGGTGCGGTTCAGTACCGGTTGGTGGCTCCAACCGGTACTAAAGGTGCCTTCTATATATACAACACTTACGAAAATTTCATTCTCCCTCTGTTTCCCCATTGAAGCACCGCGCGCCCGCGCGCCCCGGTCGATCGACGCCGTCGCCGTCGCCGCCCTCGTCCCCGTCGCCGCCCCCATCCCCGTCCCCGCCCTCGTCTCCGTCGCCGCCCCGGGCCCGTCCCCGTCGCGCCGTCCCTGCGTCGCCGCCCCCGCGTCACGCCCCAGCCCGTCGCCGCCCCCGGCTGTCGCCTCGCCGTCGCCGTCGCCCTGCTGTGAGCTCTCCCCCTCTAACCCCTCTCCCTCGCCCCCGGCGGCCACCATGGGCGCCGCCCCTCCCCGAGCCCATACACACACACACACACAAGCATGATGAACACACACACACACACACACGTACATATGTATGAATTAATGCATGTATATATTAGTATATACGTATTTTGTATGTTTAATTAGTTTAGATTTTTTAGATTATTATTTTTTCACTAGTATATATGTATGAATGCATGTTAGATGGATATAATTAGTGTTTAATTAGTATGGAATTTTTTTATATAATGTTGTTTTTCAGTTTTTTAATGGATGTATAAAAGTTGTGTTTTCTGTTTTTAGTGTTAGATGCTTAATTAGTATGAAATAGCATATAGAATTTTGACATATGCAATGATAGCATAATTAGTGTTATATAGAAATGTTAGAAATTTTAGTTATCAAAATCCAATCATTAAAAAAATGTAACTTTTTGCGGGCATATAGCTAGTATTTGTTCTCGACGATGCCTGGCCGGCATCCTCGCCGTCGACCCGTCCGCGACGACGTCCGACTGACCCATGTCTGGGACTGGGCTCCGCCGGGCTGGCACTGGGAGGTGCTCCCTGGAGGGGCGCGCAGCTTGATGAGGAACCCGGCCCCGGGTCCCGTCGTCGACCCTGATCTCGTTTGGTGGCGTTCGCGTGGGCCAGTTTCGGTGCGGAGGGAGCCGGCCCCGCCGGAGGTGGTACGTCGCCGTGTCAGGGAGGAGGACGAGCACGTCCATCGCTACATGGTTGCGTTAGAGGGCGGCATGTTCTCCAATACCTGGCGGTTTCTTCAGGGATCTCACTTCAGCTATGATCCTGTGAGGGTTCCTTCTCTTTGGGTGTCCACCGCCCGCGCCGCAGGAACCGCGAGTGTCCTAGATTCTTTTGTAGTATTCGATCTTTAATTAGCTACCTAGCCAGTGATGTACTATTCAATATTATATACTATTTGAGACGATGTATTCGAGATTATATCTATTATTCAAGACAATGTATTCGAGATTATATCTATTATTCGAGACGATGTATTCGAGATTATATCTATTATTCGAGACGATGTAATTTGAATACTAAATTGTTTTATATTTCTTTGGCATAGTTAAATAAAAGCTATGGCGGACAATACCAACAGAGAGGGAGAACAGACCATGTTCGATATAATACGCGGGCTAGATGATGATCAGAATGAAGAAGATTATGACGGCTCCGAATTTCTAAACAAGACCGGAGAGGGTGATATGATATTCGATCGCGACGACCGAATTGATGAAGTCATGACCGGCGAGGTATGTATATTTATATAAGCAGGCATCTGGTGATCATCACATGTTTTAAATGAGTTGAAGATATATTAACGAATCGATCTTTCTTCTTTCAGCCATCCGGATCGAGCAAATCTTTAGGCAACAGGACGAAACGAGGCCCGAAGAAAAAGTTGAAGGAGGGCGTAAAGTATAATATCGAGGCAATCAAACCTAATGGCGAACCATTAGCGCCTAAGAAGATTGCGGACAAGTTCGTTCGTCAGTGCGGAGTTCTTGTGAAGGACCAACTCCCGATCTCCCTTCAAGAATGGAGAGAGCCAGCAAAGCCACGTCCAGATCTTACTTTTGTCGACGACAGACAAAAAAGTCTGCTTTGGGATACTCTCATGGAACATTTCACCCTACCAGATCATTTCACAGAAGCAGATGTGCAGAAATTCAAGGACACTGCTCTTAGGAAGATGGCGGTTGCATTCAAGAACCACAAGAATCGTGAATGGGACAAGTACGTCAAGGGAGGAAGGAAGACTCCAGTATTCGAGGGAACACTAGAGAATCAAAGTGCTCATTGGGACGATTTCATGAAATTCAAGGATTCAGAATTAGCTAAGGAACGGTCGAGAATAAACAAGAAGAATGCCGAAAAAAGGATAAGTTCCATAAGCTGGGGCCAGGTGGCTACGCGGTGGCAATGCCTAAGTGGGATAAGTCTGAGAAAGAGATGGAGGATGCAGGTGTCACTCCGGTTACTAAGAGCTGGCCCCCAGGTGCGGGACTTGGTTCTATGCGCATGGGGGGGAGTTGGACCCGAAGACAGGCAAAGTTTCGACGAAGGCATGTCTGAACGGAGCCGACGATAATATACTTGTTGCAATAGAAGAGGCTCGAACGGGGGTGTTCCAGCCCAACAGAGAGAACGACGAGCTTACGCGTGCCCTGGGAAATCCTGAACACCCGGGAAGAACACGAGGCAAGGGCGCTATTCCGTGGTATGAGGGGTTTTCGGACTGGAACGCCGACTACAGAACCCGTGCAAGAAGGAAGATTGCGGAGGAGAAGCAGAGGAAGATGGAGGAGGAGAAGAGGAAGCTAGACTATGAACGCCTTCAAGGCCTAGAATCAGCTCACGCGGACTTGGTAGTCAAATTCCAGCGGCAGCAGTAGCAGATCGACTCACTTAGCCAGCAAAGGGGGTCTCAGCAGCTGCAGCAGCTAGCGGATGATCCAGCATTGGATATCACCGCCCCATCCATGCCGAGAAGCAGCGTGGGTTCCGCCCCGTTTGACGCAATGCTGGATAGATACCCCGTGGATGACATCGCAGAGAACACTAACTGCGAGCTACACTTCAAAATTAAGAACATATCCTTGAAGGTGGCGGACGGCGTTGCTTATACAAATTCCCCCGAGGCAACCTTCCATTGCAACCCGATTCCAGCAGGCTATGCTCGTGTCGTGGTTGATGAGGTGGTGGACCAATATTCGGGGCTAGAGCTTGACATTCCTGGAGGTGACGAGGAGCACATACTCGGAGATGCCAAACATCGTATCATCCTATGGAGAAAGGATTGCATCATCTTTCGAAGGCCACCGACACCGCGTCACCCGACTCCTCATCGAAGTCTGCCACCGAGTCAGCAGACTCCCGCTCCTCCAAGTCCACCAACGCGTGAGGCCACTCCTCCTCCTCCAAGTCCGGCAAAGTGTCAGGCCACTCCTCCTCCAAATCCGACACAGCGTCAGACGTCCACTCCTCCTCCAAGTCCGGCACAATCTCAGGCCACCCCTCCTCCAAGTTCGGCACAGCTTCAGGCCACTCCTCCTCGTCCAACTCAGCCCCGTCAGCCGTCTCCGCCGCCTCAGCAATCGCAGAAGAGACACCCCGCAGCTATGGTGCGTAGCGGTACGAGTCGAGGTCATAGTACAGGAAGTACAGGCGGAGGCAAGCGATATAAGTATGGTCCAAACCTCACTACTCCTCTTCCTGAGAGGGCTTACGACAGGACCGAGGAGCAAACCAATGCCATAGTGCGGGCAGAAGTCGACGCCCATTTTGGACCGAAACCGCCACCGCCGCCAAGGGAGAAAGTGCCTGTGGAAGTAGTTGACCACTTCATTCGTATGGCTCAACCACCAGCTCCTAAGCCTGTTGACACAGACTATGAGCGCCACATCAGGAAGTTACATCGACAACGTCTACAGAAGGAGGCGAGCTCGAGCTCGAGCAAACAACAAGCAGCTGTCAAAAAATGCGGGAAAACCATTGCCCAGCTGGGAGAATAGGCGGCGCAATAGATCCCCCCGTTTGTTGTGCCGCCAACAACACGTGACAGTACGCGCGCCCAATATTATTGTGGGCAAACAGTTTACATTGCAGAGGTGGGCGATGTGGTAATAACCCAGGAGCATATAATGCAGGCTGAAACTCTCAACATCACTGTTGGACAACTCCTCAAGATCGAGGACATGCCTGTGCTTACAGAGGAGGAAATAAAACGAAAATATGCCCGGGGCCAACCTTTGGTCAAGCCAGAAGAGGTCAAGAAGCTCCCAACGAGAATGTATGAATTGCATCAATGGTACATGGACATTACTAAGAGATCCGATCGAGAGTCCCTCGTGGTGCAAGTCAAGAAGGATCATTACTACCATGAGAAACCTGTGACCGTTGAGTATTATGAACTGTTTCAGTTATACAATCAAGACGCACTCGACAAATCTATCGTCACTTGCTATTGTCTGTAAGTGATTTCTTTCTGTAATTTAAGTCTCAAGCTAGCTGTAGTGATCCTTTTGATCAATCATTACATGTAATTATCCTCACTATATTCTTTTCTGTGGTATTATGCAGGATGAAGATGTATGAAATGAGAAAAGGTGGACGCTATGGCATTGGGTTCATTGACCCAAACACCGTTAATGAATACACATGGGAAATAAACAAGCATCACGAAAAGCAGGTAGAGGACAGCATGCTAGAGTTCTTGAAGTGCCTCAAATACAATGAAGATATACTACTTCCTTATAACTTCCAGTGAGTCACACTTTCTTGTACTACAAATTCTCTGTTTTTGCCTAGTAGCTAGCTACATGTTTTTGCTTACATATGCCCGCTTAATTAAGACATGCAAACGTGTGTGCATGCAGATTTCACTGGATCTTGTGTATCATTAAAGTTGACGCCGGAACAGTTAAAATACTGGACTCACTACTCAAAGCAAATAGTGACTATAACATCTTGTTTGGGATAGTCAACAGGTAATTTCAATCATTATTAACTATATATCTCGGCCTATTTAGTTCGTCATTTCATGATATGAACTATTTAATAACCCCTTTATTCATTTTCTTTGTCGGCGGGCAGGGCTTGGGCAAGGTTCATCAGCGTCACGGAAGGCGAATGGAAACCACAGCTGAAATGGTTTCGACCCAAGGTAAGTAATTAAGTAGTACTAGCTAGCTAGCTAGCTGCCATCTCTTTAATTATCATGCTTGATTAATTATTATCTGATCAAATTAAATTCCATTCTCGTAATAAAGGCCCTGAAGCAGGCGCAGGGGACTAATCTGTGTGCATTCTGCGTTTGCGAGAACATTCGCATGATGGCGTCCGAAAGGAGCAGATCTCAAAGACAGGAATGGGTACGCTTGTCAGAACACTATTCACAATTTTTACACCATTATCGATATCTAGTCACACAACTAATACACATGCATATTGATCTCCTTCTTAACAGTTCACAGAGGTGCGGGACAAGCTCCTAGAAACGGAGCGCGTAGAAGCACTTCAAGAGGAAATAGCGGGATTTTTGCTCGACCAGGTCATAAATCCGAAGGGAGAATACTATTACCCGCTACCGCCCCCATCGACCAGGTCATGAACCACTTCCAATTGTCATCGTGCTCCGAAGGCACCAATTAGGCTAATGCCACTGGCTCCAAAGGCAACATGCATATGTAGGAGAAATTGTATATAGCTATATATACATGTGTGTATGTGTGAATTAATATGGTGGTTTGTGAGACATTGATGATATATATATGATTGGTTCTACTAGAAATTATATATATATATATATATATATATGCATAACGTGTACAATGCGTAGTATCGTAAAATACCAGCAAACGAAAAAGAATTAAAATGGAAAACACAAAATTAAATGAAAAAGAAATCATAAAACCAAAAAAACCCCAAACATTTTAGTACCGGTTGGTGTTACCAACCGGTACTAAAGGGCTCCCGACCCCCGGAGCTGGCTCGTGCCACGTGGTTGCCCTTTAGCACCGGTTCGTGCTGAACCGGTACTAAGGGGAGGGGGGCTTTAGTGACCACACTTTAGTGCCGGTTATGGAACCGGCACTAAAGGGCCTTACGAACCGGTGCTATTGCTCGATTCTGCACTAGTGTCGATACCTTGAGAGAGGGACCTCTTGACAGCGGCAAAGGGCTTGATCTCGATGACCTCATCGTCCTCATCCTTCTCAGTCACCCTATCGTGCCTGGGCTCCACGTCATAGCCCACGGAGTCGGCCTCAAACTTCTTGAAGTCCTCCTCATCGTTGTCCAGCCCGAGTCCTCTGTGCCCGCCTTGCCCCGTGAAGCGCCAACCTTCGCCGCCGCCCCGCTGAGGCTTCTTCTTCTCGGACCAAACCTTCATCACCTTCTGAGTCACCGTGGGAACCTCGACGTCCGCGACTGCCGCTCCGCCGTACAAGATGGCCACTAGTACCTTGTCACAGTTATCGCCAGGGGGAGGGGCCCGCCGGAATTGGTAAATGGGTAGAGGTTTTTATGAAGCATGGCAATAGGTGTGGGTTTGCAGGTGGGGGCGAGGCCAGTCCCCTATATACACGGTGGTCGTGTGGCCGTGCGAGAGAGCATGTTGTGGGGCCCACACATAAGCAAGGGGTCGTGGGGCAGGCGAAAGGCACAAGGCAGGTTCCGAAAGTGAGGTTTTCTGCTCAAGGGAATCTTGCGTGTTGGTCCCTTGGCAGAAGTGGTATTTCTTGTATTGTCCCTGGCGAGTGAATGGATGGATATAAGTTTGAATTTATTTCTTTCGAGGAAAGCCAATATTTATTAACTCAAGATTTTTGTACTACACACCAGAAGTACGACAGTACTACTACTGCCATAGACTCTCCATCCGTTCTTTTTTTGAAAATACTCTTCGTCCGGTTTTATTGGACGTGTTCATCCAATTGAATGTTTAACCAAAAATCTTGTTATAAATGATTGTGTAATGCAAAGATCTTTGCAAATCACTCATGGCTAGTTATGTCATTTATTAGCTCAAGATTGTAGTACACACCTATAGTATGACTGTACTATATTGTTCCTCTCCCCTTTCGGATTTCTTGGATGGGTTCATTCAACCGAACGTTTAACGAAAAATCTTCTCATAAATGATTGTGTGTAATGCTAAGATCTTTGCAAATCACTCATTGATGTGCCATTAATGAGCTCGAGATTGTACTACAGACCTGTAGTATGACTCTACTCAGAGGCGGACCACGAAAAAAAATTAAGGTTGGGCGAAGTCTCACTAAGATTTTTTTTATGCGAATCAAAGGAGTCAATACACATTAACAATGCACACTACAAATGAATAACAAAATACAATGAAAATGTAGACATGTTTCAATAGGAAAACAACCTAAAATGTACCGATAATGAAGCTTATAATGGCGTCCAGAAGACCCAGGCAATGGCGATGCCCTACCCTCCTTCTGAAAATCTTCCTTCATTTTAGCAAGAGAAATACTTTTGAAGATCTATCACTAAATATAACACATCTTCCTTAATTTACCCAAGCGGACATGATAAATATACCTCTTCCTCCTCTTTCCTTTGCATTTGCTGGTCCTTTCCCCTTCTTTTCCATCTTATGGACAGAAGTCACAGAACTATGCCGGTTGGGCATCTTATTAGCTTGGACGTACCCCTTCAAAGTTTGCAGGAATCTTGAAGTAACTTAAAAGGATTATCACCATATTAGCCTCCAGATCAAATGTATTGAGTATATGGATTTGGATATAAAACATAATATTATCCTGTTTTATTGAAGGCCTAAGGGCATCTCCAAGATGGACCCGTAAACCTCCCGCAACCGTCTGTATCACGCTGCCCGGACCGCCGAAGCCATTCAACGCGGTTATGTATCGGTCTGCGGGGCTGTATGGACGCGATTTCTCCCGCAAAACGGAGACAAAAAGTGGGGGAGGTTTGTGGGAGTCCAAACGCGCGAAACGTACGAATCCGACACCCAAGGCCCACCCAAAACCCTTCCCCGACCCTGCGACTCCATCCTTCCTATTTTCTCTCCTTCCTTCTTTCTCTCTTGCCGTCGCCGCCACTCCACCACCCCAGCAACCATGCCACACCCCTGTCGGAAATCTGCGTCTCCGTCACCTCCGACGATCCAACAGGGCTCCCCGCCGCTTCTTGTATGTCTCCGTTCAACCCCCTGTCCTCCGACCGCCCCTCCAGGTACCATCCTCTACCGTGCCCGACAACTGATTGATGAATTGCCGGAGCTGAAAACAGTTGTCCCTTCTTCTTTGTAGCAATGGATGCTGATTTGGAGTACATATATGAGTAGTATGTTGAGTCGTCTGACGGCTCGTTGGACGAGGAGTACTCCGATGAGACTGCGATGATGTAGGTGGTCCTTCAAAACGTGGAGCATGCGTAGAAGCATGTTGTCAATTTCAAGGGCTTGATCAAGGGTCATCGAGTGCTCAACAGGAACAGAGCATGCGGGCATTTGACACTAATGGCCAACTACTTTGCCCCTGATGCACTATTTGCTGACCATTTTCGCCGGCGTTTTCGGATGCGCAAAACTGTCTTTGGTCGTTTGTACCATGGCATCTGGTCCTACGATGACTACTTCATCTTGAAGAAGGACGACGTGGGAACGATTGACTTCTCTGGTTACCAGAAGTGCACGGCTGCACTCCGGATGCTTGCATATGGCACGTCCGCTGATTCGTGGGACGAGTACCTACGGATGTCTGAGAGCACATGTGGAGATGTCATGGTCAGGTTTGGAACTGCCGTGGTCGAGGTGTTCGGACATCAGTACCAGAGAGAACCAACTGTGGCAGACACGGAGAGGCTCCTGGCAATCTGAGAAGAAAGTGGGTGGCCAGTTTTGCTTGGATCTCTTGACTGCATGCATTGAAAATGGAAGAACTGCCCGAAGACTTTACAAGGGCAATATCATGGTCATGTTAAGAAGCCCACCATCATTCTTGAAGCAGTTGCATCACAGGATCTTTGTATTTGGCACACTTTCTTTGGCATGCCCGGTTTTCACAATGACATCAATGTGTTGCAACGATCGTCATTGTTTGCGAGGCTGACTGAAGGAAAAGCTCGTCCTTGCCACTATACCGTCAATGGACATGAACAACATGGGCTACTATCTGGTTGATGGTATCTATCCTCCATGGGTACCTTTGTCAGCACCATCTCAAACCCAGTTGGCCAGAAAAAGACTCACTTTGCGCAAAGACAATAAGCAGCTAGAAAGGATGTTGAGAGGGCATTTGAAGTTCTTCAGGCCAGTTTTGCAATTGTTTGTGGACCTGCAAAATAATGGGACTCGGAGACCTTGTGGGGGGTGATGACATGTTGTGTGATCATGCACAACATGATCGTCGAGGATGAGCGTGACAATGTTGTAGCAACTCTGGAATTTCAGAACATGGCGATCCTATCCAACTTCCGGACCAGAATCTAGCCACATTTGAGTTTATTCAAATGCGTCAACAAATTCGGCATCGACCAACTCACGAGCAGCTGAAGGAAGATTTGAGTGAGTATCAATGGACGGTGAAAGGGGACAACAATGTTGGGATGTAATATTTGAACTTGTGCTGCATGCGGCTATTTGAACATATGTACCCTTTGCATGCGGCTATTTGATCGTGCGGACTTGAAAAAAAAATGAGAAAGGCCGGATGTATGCGGCTATGGTTGGATGTCGGCCTCCCGCATCCGTGTCCGCGGACAGACGCGGGAGGTTTTTTGCGGGTTGGCGTTGAAGACGCTCTAAATTCTAATCTTCACCTTTGATGTGCATCAAAATTTGTAAACTTTTCTAGGAGGTGTAGTGAAGCAAAGTTGGAATTAATATCTAGCTCCATATAGAAATGTATAGTGCGATTGCACGGAAAGAAGCGCGCGCATACACAAGGACCAACCACTACTAAGTGCACTGCATTATCATGATAAGTTGATAGCCGCCCAAGGAGAAGGCACACTTAGATAGTACGGCGAAGGCATGCATTGCACGCGAGGCCGCGACGTCTCGTACGTGCACCGACCGAGAGGTTGCCGCCCGCCAGCTTGTTCCGGCTGGTCGGCCAGCCCCGGTGTACACAAGTTGTTATACGGTGCCGTATCGGTTTCTGCAATGACTGTTGACCGATAGGAACTGGAAAACGATGGCAGGCACGGGCTGACAAGGTTCACGGCAGCACTGGTAGGCAGTGGCGGGAGCAGACTGTGGCACGTCCATGGAGATGGAGGGGCCGAGGGGGCAACCAAGCGAAACAGAGAGACGAGGGGGTCGGTCATGGAGGAAGCAGCTTCGCTTCGCCGAGCCAGTATGGCGAGCGCTGACGCTGACTTGCTGACGCCGGTGCGTGTTGACCTACATGGCCTTGATGCTGCAAACCTACGGACAACGCTACACCTACGGACGATTTGTACGAGAGACAGGTTATGAGATGAGCTGTTAAGAGGGTGTTTGTTTCCAGGAACTTATTGGTCTAGGAACTTAAATAAGTCCCTATAAGTCCCATCTAAACCAAATAGAAGGGACTTATAGAGACTTAAAGTGGGCATTTGAGACTTATTAAATAAGACTCTCAAGGAGGGACTTATAGGGACTTATAGTTGTAATATGGTTTTATAGAGACTTATAAGTCCCAGGAACCAAACAGGTAGAGACTTTTTAGGGACTTGGGACTTATAAGTTGGGACTAAAAAAAGTCTAGAACTTATGAACCAAACAGGGCCGCTATACCTGGCCAAACCTCGGGCCGGGCCTAGCCAAGCCCGAGCCAAAAAACCTGGGCCCTAGCCCGGCCCGGCCCGGCCATTGGGCCTAGTTTTTGGGTCCAAGCCCGGCCCGAACATGCAAAAGCCCGCCGGGCCTCGGGCCTCGGGCCGGCCTTCAGAAAACTGCAAAAATGACGGGGGATTGTTTGGTTGATTTGTCCGAAAGAATGCACATATATTTTTATCTAGATATTTCAACTTTAAATTATTCGAATTCAAACAAAAATTTGGTTGATTTGTCCGAAAGAATTTATGTTCATTCATTCAAACCTATTTTTGCATCTAGATTTTTACACTGAAAATTCTTTGAATTCAAGCAACAATTTTTTTTTGAAAGAATGTACATATATTTTTATCTATATTTTTAAATTTTAAATATTCATATTCAAACAAAAAATCCATTCATTTGTCCGAAATAATTTACGTACATTGATTCAAACCATCTATTTTTATCTACATTTATAAATTTATAATTATTCGAATTCAAACAAAAATTTAGTTGATTTGTCTAAAAGAATTTACGTACCATCATTCTGAACTATTTACTTTTATCTAGATTTTTAGATTTAAGATTATTTGAATTCAAACAAAACATTCAGTGAGCCGCAAAAAGGAAAACATTCAGTGATTTGCCTAGAAGAATTTATGTACATTAACTCAACACTATTTATTTTTATCTATACTATAAAATTTTAAATTTATTAGAGTTCAAAAAAATATTTGTTGATTTGTCTCTAAAAAATTATGAAAATTGGACCATTTTGTGGGTGAGCGACATTTTGGCATCATCTTTAGCGCGCAGGTCATGGACATTTTTTTAATAGGGATGTCACGCCGCTCGTTCTAGAGGATATTTGAATTGAATTGCACTGTGCCGATCTCTAACTATTGGGTTGGAGGAAATAAATTTCATGACGGCAGGAACAAAACCAACATATCTTCATTGTACACTAATCGGAATTGTTGTCAAAGTAAATACTTCAGTTTATCTGCATACTGGAACATGCATGTGGTGTAGTGGCAAGCTCTGCGTCTTAATGCTCAAGCATCATAGTGCGAATCCACAAGGCCCTCTTTTATGTTTCACAATTTCTCCCGTCCCAACACGTGCGGAAAAAATAGGCAACGCAGGCTTTTACATAACTAAATTGAAAATGAGGGTGTTTCTGCCAAAAATAACATGTGCGCATCACTCCGGCCTGTTCTAGTCACTGCCAATGAACCATAGCCACACTTGTTGGAATTTTGCTAGTAGGTCTTTGGCCCAAAACCCAACTAAAATTTTGAAATTTTCTTGGTCCATTCATGCACACATGTGAGTGGAGTGAGTGAGGCTAAAGTTTAGTCCCACCCCCGAAGTTGAGAGAGAGTTGCACCTCTTTATAAAGTGAGCTCTTCTATCACTTGTATGAGCATGAGAAGAGGAGACCTACATGCGTGCTCCTCCTCCTCCTCGCTCGCCGCGCCGCGGGTTGCGGGATTGAGCTGAGCCAATGTTGTCTATATTTTTTTTGCTCGGAAAAAATTAATGAGACATTAAAAGGAAACTGAAATCTGTGAAAAATTTGAGGAACTCCGGAGTTATTACGTTGGATTATATCCAAACATCGAAAAATTTGACAGATCCCTTCACAAAGGGTCTATCACGTAATGTGATAGATAATGCATCGATGGAGATGGGTCTGAGACCCACCGCATGAGTTGTCCATAATGGTAACCCACTCTATGTGATCGGAGATCCCATGAAGTAGAAGTGGGAGAGAAGATGTTGGTCAGCTGGGAGGAGAGTATCCCTATATTACCTATCTCACTCCAGAAGATGCAATACTCTCCTGATCTGCATGGCAGGTTGATACTTATCTTAATGTGTTCCAAGTGGCTTATTTGGGTAAGTAGAGATGTTGTCCTGCAGAACATCTTCTGAGGAACACACATATATGAATTTGACTGTTAACGTCGCAGTCTGTGAGAATTGGGTGTTCTCTAATAAATTCATGAAAAGGCCCTGGAGTATGACGTATACGCTCCACCCGCGAGGAAGCCTTGCGGCAGCCCAGTATCGGTCAAGAATTTGTGTGAAACTAGTCTCGCAGAAAACTTGTAGTTCAAGGCATAGTCCACTATTCAAGTTGTGATCTAATGTAGTATAGATCTCTAAGTGGAAGTTCAATTTCACAGTCTCCACTAAGTATCGGTATATGAACAATGTTTTGAAACTAAATGATGAGATGTGCCATGTTGGAATTTTGCTAGTAGGCCTTTGGCCCAAAGCCCAACTAAAATTTTGAAATTCTCTTGGCCTATTCATGCACACATGTGAGTGGAGTGAGTTAGGCTAAAGTTTAGTCCCATCCCGGAGTTGAGAGAGAGTTGCACCTCTTTATAAGGTGAGCTTTTCTACCACTTGTATGAGCATGAGAAGAGGAGACCTACACGCGCGCTCCTCCTCCTTGCTCGCCTCGCCACACGCGCCGCGGGATTGAGCCGAGCCGAGGACAGAGCTATGTACGTTGTCTATATTTTTGCTGCTCGAAAAAAATTAATGAGTCATTAATTAATAATTAACGGACGTGTTATCGTGATGATTCGGACATGGGGTTTACTCCCACGACCTACCCGGCCCGCACTATATAGTCAGGCAGACGTCTACCCTAGCCGCCGCCGCTTCGTATGGTTTCTCACCACCGTTCCAGATCATTGCGCCGCCAAGCAAGTCTTCTCCATCCCTCCTTTCGGCGTGCACCGGGAGAAGGGACAGCAGGCCTCCGGAACCCCGCCTTTCGTGATCCTATACGGGAGAGGGGCGATCAGGTTTTTGGGGAGCGCACTCGCGCGACTACTGGCAGCGACGACTTCGCGAACGACGACTTCTTCCCCGACCTCGGCAACCTCATCCTCGACAACATGGGCGACAACGTCAACGCCGCCGGTGCTGCTCCCGCTGCACCGTATGTGATTCTATCCTTCCTGTTCGAGATCGTGATAGAATTCATGTTTTTAGTATGTGCCCTAGATGTGATCTGTTCATCTGTTATGCTAGTTCGTATGATTAGTTTAATCTCTGCTACTGTAGTCATGATTTATCTTCTAATTATTCGGATTAAATCTCATAGTAACTTGCTCATATTTCCAACAACACTAGCATGTCACACAAGCGTGAGATACGTCTGGATACATAATTTGTGACCGTATTTGCACGCCGGCTCAAGTTAAATGACTTTAAACATGTATTTTACAAGTTTATACACCAAACTAACCGTCCAATGAAAGTTCTATGACCACCGGCGTATTTACCTCAGAAAAAAAACGTTTCCTTCGACCCGTCTTTTCTTTCTCCGCACGACTTTTCTTTCTTTCTTTCTTTCTTTTTGAATTTGGATTGGATTGGAAAAGAATATATTATTTCCTATCCTATTCTTTCCACGCCGGCGACCTCTATCTCCTTCCCTCTCCTCCTCCTTTCCACTCCGGCGACGTCCTTCGGGAGAAGAGAACCTCACCTGCGGCATGCAGCCCGACCATCTCTTCCTCCTCTTCTCCATCTCCTCCATCGCCCGCCTCCCGTCTGACCGTCTTCCTCAGTTCCTCGCCGCCGTCGCCCATGGACTCACGAGATCCATCCTCCTTTAATTTCGCTCTTTTGCGTGCGGCGTCCTCACTGCTGTAGGTCGCCGGCGTGCCACAGCACAGAGACGACGGAAGACGGAGCCTCCCGCTCCGCCCACCAACGGCGCACCTCATCCCTCCTCATCCCCCCGCGACGTTCGTTGCCTCCATTCACTCATTCACCTCCGCTCCGCTCCCAAAGCCGTACGTCCTCCAATTTCCACCCCAAGACCCCGTCGCCGGCGAATGCTTTTCCGATTCCGACCCAACCACCCGATCGATTTTCTGCTGTGCGTCTTCCCCGGCCGCCTCCGACCAACATGAATGCATGCATGGCCATGGCCATGGACGGCCGGCAAGAAAAGCAAAGCACCGGCCTTTCTCGCACAAATACCATCCCCTGCCGTGCCTGCCTCTCCAGGCCGAAGCCATCCAAATTCATTGCCGGCCGGCACCGGGAGTTGTCCGTCCCCGGAGACAGACGGCTCGTTCGCCGGCGTCCTCCTCTCCTTCCTCTGTTGGTTTGGTGTTGGGCAGCCCACCGCCGGCACACCTACGCCCCGCCCCGCCTTGGGGTCGTACTCGTACGTACGCATGGCATGGATCAGGTCAAGTGCATCGTGCATGGAGATTGGAGAACCGGCCGGCCGGCGCTCGTGGCGTCTTGTTTCCTCCGCTCCGTGCGCGCGCACATGCACAATTGGAGATCTCTCTTAGTTCTCAACAGAAATGAAGAAAATAATTGTTTTTGGAAAACGAAAACGAAAACGAATCGATGATATACCAGTCACGTCCACGATGCATGCATGCATGAAAGCGGAGGAGCCTCGCCGGCGCCCGTATTCGGGGGCACCTCAACTGCGGCATGCACCCTGACGGGCGTGCTCACCACCGGACACTCAAAGACACTCCTCCCCGCTCACCGTCGGCGCAGCCGGAGATGTCCTGCGACCTGCCTAGCCGCCAAGGTCTCCCATCTCTTCCTCCATGTCCGTCCGGGACCGGGAGTCTTGTCGGCGACAGTCGCACCGGCACGCGTCTTGGGGTTGTACGGATCAAGTCAGTGGATGCATGAAGAGAAGGATCCTTTCGGTCGTCGCCGCCGACGAACCTCTTTTGTGTGCGGCGTCCGCCCGCGCTCCTGGGTACTGCAGCTCGCCGGCGTGCGGCCGCGCATCCACGGAGGCAACGCACGTACGGGAGACAGACAGAACCTCCTGCTCCCAACTGCATGCCACCCAACATGCATGCGTTCGGCGTTCCACCGGAGGCTCCGCAACTCTTATCCTTCCCCGGCGACCAAGCCAAGCCAGCCGAGGAATCGCCGGTGTTGCTACTGTCTTGTCTTCCCCACCTACGACCAACATGCATGCAAAGCAGCGGCCTTTCTCCGATGGATTACTCGCACAAATACAATCCCCTGAGAATCCGCGCCCCTGAGCTCGCACGCATGCTCTGCGCTCTCTCTCTCTCTCTCTCTCTCTCTCTCTCTCTCTCAGCGCCAAGATCTCCATGTCTCTTCCTCCATGTCCGGCCGGGGTCGTTGTCGGCGACCGTCACGCCGGCACACGTCTGTCTTGGATTGGAGTCGTACGTATGGATCCTAGCTAGCTCCTGGGTGGGTTCAACCTCCCTCATCCATGAGATGAGATGGGATGAGATGAGATGAGGACGTCCCTGTTTTTGTTTCCTCCACTCCGGCCGGCCGTGTGCGCCCACAAACACTTTGTTCTCTCTCCTTCCTTCCTTCTTCTTGTTCTCTAAAGAAATGAAGAAACTTTTGTTTTTGACCCCGCAAAAAAAAATGAAGAAACTTTTGTTTTTGGAAAATGAAAAAGAATCGATATACCACGCCCACGATGCAAGCGGACGAGCCTCGCCGGCGACGGACGCCCGTATTCAAGGGCACCTCAACTGCGGCATACAGCCTAACCCTGACGGGTTGCCATCTCTCGTCTTCTCTTACTCTTGTTCTCCTCCATCGGCTGCCTGCCTGGTCGCCGGCGCCGGCCATGGTGAAGACCTCCTGTCCTATGGCTATGGGTAGCCGCCGAAACAAGGCCCGCGGCCCTCAAGCTCACACTCTTTTTGTGGCGTTGGTCGCTTCCCTTCTCTCGCTCCTGGTTGCCGCATGCAGATCGCCAGCGCACGTGTGTGTGTGGGGGCACGAAAGAAAATCTTATCGTGTTCTTCAATCAAAACAAAAGAAGAAAAATGAAGATTCGCCAAAACTCGCCACGCGTCTCCAAGAAGGAGCTGCTGTCAGAGAGAGATAGCCACCGACAATGCGTCGCCACGGGCTGGCATGCTCACCACCTGACACTCAAAGACACTCTTCCCGCTCACCGTCAGCGCAGCCGGACATGTCCTGGCCTCCTGGGTCGCCGCCAACGTCTCCAATCTCTTCCTCAATGTCGGGGAGTCGTTGTCGGCGGATCAAGTCAGTGGATGCATGGAGAGCCGGCGCTTCTGCGTGGGTTCAACCTCCCTCATCTATGACATGAGATGAAGACGTCTCTCTGTTGTTTTCCGCCATAAACACTTTTGTCGTAGAATTGACACGGAAGATGTCCTAGTAAAAGGACTTAGTCGTGGAGCCATCGTAACTAGGAAGATTAAAGATGTTAATCGGGACAAAGGACACGAGAGGTTTATACTGATTCGGCCCCTTGCGGTGAAGGTAAAGCCTAGTCCAGTTGTTGTGGTATTGCTAGGTTTCGATGACCAAGGAGCGAAATACGCTAGCTTGGCTCTCGATCTGTTGTCTCTTGCCCTAAGCCGCCGCCGGGTCGTCCCCTTATATACACGGGTTGACGCCCTGCGGCCTACAGAGTCCCGGCCGGCTCATACAACGTATCCGGCTCGGTGACGTCTTTTACATGCCTTACTTTACAAGTCTTATCATACATGGCGGTTTATACTCATGAGCCTTAAGCTGCCTCTGGGCTTCAGCCTACTACAAACCTTATCATAAACCGTCACCTTGTGTACTCTTCGGGCTTCCTTTAGTTAACCCGCCATTGCTATTGACCCGGCCCCTCCTGGGCGGGTCATTCCTGGTAATCATATCCCCAACATTAGGCCCCAGATTGATTTGAACTTTGTTCTTGTCAATCTTCAACACTTAGATAAAATCCATCTTCCGCTGTTTTACAAAAGCTTTGGAACCCGCCACGACGTCATCTGTAACGGATCCTTATCTTAAATGGTTTCCGAGAATCGAGGCGTCCATTTAGCTGAATAATCATTACTTTTAGCCTTTCTCGATTTTCGCGCCTGTCTGTTCACCTATCTCCTTATAAAAAGGCACGACCGGTCCTTCCTCTTTCTTCTTCTTCCTTCTCTCGCCACCTCTCTGTCGTTCGAGCTCCGCCGCCGCCGCAGCGCTCACCGTCGTCCTCAACTTTGGCCGCTGCATCATCCTGAGCTCGTCCAGAGAACGACGGTGATCCTCCGCAGTAGATCTGCATCTGTAAGATCTCGCTTTCTCACACCTTAGATCTGCATTAGGGCTCGCGAGTTTCTTTCTTGTGTTCTTCGTTGTTCATCGCAGATTCCTTGCAGTTTCTCCACCGCATCCTCGTTCGATCCAAAAGAAATATGGAACTCCTGCGGTAGTTGTTTTGCATCCATTTCGGATACTAGTTGATCTTCTTTTCTTGCACAAGGGCCTCCCCAGACTGATGAACTCCTCTGCACTAGTTTTTTAGGTCTAGATTTATTTTTCTTTTTCGAACCATCTTGATCCAAAATAATAGCAACAGCTTATGAAACCTGTTTATCCTAGTACTTAGTCAATTCTGTCCCTGGCAACTTTTGAATATCTTTAACCATGGCGGCTTATCATGCCGGCTCATTTTTTCTTTCATATATAATTAGCCCTTACTTAAGCCGCCATTATTCAGCTGTACTATAATCATTAACCTGTAACTCCACCAATTAATTTGAACCGGCAAATTGCTTTCTTTTCAGCTTGTCCTTTTTCATCATGCCCTCGAAAGCGCCAACAGTCTGCAACTGGGTCCCTTCCACAGTTACTGATTATACTTTGAAAGATTTTTTCACCATCGGATATTTGCCGGAGAAGAATATTATGTCCTATCGTGCTCCTGACCCGGCTGAAGAACGGCCTCAGCCCAAAGACGGTGAAGTCATCATTTTTACTGATCACATGAATCGGGGTTTTTCACCACCCGGCTGAAAGTTCTTCAGAGACGTTCTGCATTTTTTCAAGCTTCATCCACAAGATCTTGGACCCAACTCCATATCCAACATCTGCAATTTTCAAGTTCTCTGTGAGGTTTATCTTCAAGAAGAACCGACCGTTGAACTCTTCAGAGAGTATTTCTATCTGAACCGCCAGAATGAATGCACCAACGGCCCTAGCTTGGAACTTGGTGGAATTTCGATTCAGCGTCGACAGGGCGCTGTCTTTCCCTTAGTAGTCTTACCAAGCCATCCCAAGGACTGGAACCAAACTTGATTTTACTGCAAAGACACGTCGCCAGCTGACGAAAGACCACTGCCAGGTTATCGCGTGGAGCGTCTTGACTCTAAGTTTGTGCTCCCTGACAAGCTGACTGCTGCTGAGCGTAAGAAGCTTATCCCCTCCATCAAAAGGATTCAAGCCTTATTGGGAAACGGCCTAACCGGAGTTGATCTGATCCGTTGTTGGATCGCATGGCGGGTCATTCCTCTAAGCCGCTGGTCCAACTTGATGTACAAATATGGCGGAGGCCCAGATGACCCTCTGCGTCATAGCTCTGCACAACTGACGGAAGAGGCCATTGTTGAAATGTCAACAACCCTTGTAAACAGTAAATACGAGGACTGCAGTAAAGTTGGATTGAATCCTTTCTGCAAGCTTAACCCGGCACCAGAGGTAAGTCCCCTTGACTCCCTTTTTTTCTTCAGTAATTAAGTACTTGCTTGACCTTTAACCCGTTATTTGCCTACAGGCCAAGTCTGACTTTTGGAAGGCAAAATACGATCATGAAGCTGCCAAGAAGGCTAGAGCCGCCGCCATAGCCGCCAAGAAGACGACCCAAAAGTCCAAGAAGAAAAGAACCGCCTCTGATATGTTCAAGTTGGATGATGTTTCTGAGTCGGAGGTTAGCACTTGACTCTCTTGGCCTGCTTTTTAACAATCTTATTGACACTGACTATTGCCAGGATGACACGCGGGCCAGCCAGGCAGTAGAAGAAGAGATAACTATTTCCTCCGACTCAGACCCTTTGCCAAGACAGAAACCTCGACTGGTAAGCCGGAAAGTAATGTTGAACCGTTCAGAGTTGAATTTAAGGTATACAAGTAATATAGGAAGAAAGTTGTGGTGACCATCAATGATATTCTAGGCAACATATCGCCGTTAATTTGAATCTCTCATACTGGGTCAAGTTGTCAATCTGATATATGTGCTCCTTTCAAGTAGCCTGCTCATTTTAGTAATTAATTATGCAATTTAATTTGTCCAAATTAGTGCCTTCGATCTATCTATGTGTGCTTCCTTGGCACTGAACTTATTGCCGTACTCCATTGCCTGTTGTTCTCTTATTAGCTTTTATAATCTCATCATGGCCGTGTTGAATGTTTCTTCTCTCTCATACCAGAAAACAATTGTCATGTTGAATACATGTGGTAAACTTACCTTTTTACTAACACATCATGCCATTTGATCTCTCGACTGTACTGAATTTGCTTGCTTTTGTGACAGATTATATTTTATAATCTCATGACCGTGCTGAACTTGATGCTGTCTTGCTTGTGGTGCAGAGTGAATGATGATTTTTTTTTATCTTGAACCAAAAAATCAGTTCTTATGTTGAATAAATGTGCTAAAGTTGCCTTCTCACTAATGCTTGATCTTTAATCGCTTGACCACGTGTTGGGACGGGTACCCCGCGCCAAGGCGCGTTGCCGATCTAGTAGGAACAAATAGTGGAGGCGCCGATGGACTCCCATGATAAGCTTTAAAATCTTTCTTGGCTCACACTATATTTTGTGAAACATAAGGATATATTTGATCCCATTTGACATTGAACTTTGTATACTTGCAGGGCTCTTCAAAATGCATGCCAGAGGATTTAACATCTTGGAGATATTCAAAACGAGAAGAAAGAAATGGCTCATGTCGACCATGCATGTAGTCTCCGGTACATGTTGACGACTCATAAAGTTCCAATAGCACCCTTTGTTCCTGGACATAAATTTATTAGAATATTTAGCATTATTAGATATACTCGGTGTTTGTATTCGCAAACTTTCAGTCATTTGTGGTGTTTATTAATTAAGTGAGTGATGTTTACTTTTGAAGCAAAAATGGTGCTACCGTTTGGTTGCATCTAGCCTGAACCAGAGCAAAAGTAGTCCTGCAGTCTACATATTGGATACACTCACTGTACACATGCATGTTGTCACTGTACACATCTACATGTTGGCTATCACCCACCAAAGTGTGATACATTTTTTTATTTGCTGAGGCCGGTGCGTGCAAGGGTACACGCTCGAGCCTGTCGCGTCGCGCGCTCCCCGCAGTCAGGCAGGGGAGCCCGCATGTTACAAGTCGGAGGGGGAGCACGCAACGCACAGCCCGTCGCCTGGCTCCGCCAAAACATGTACCCACTGTCTGACCGCTAGGCCCCACTCGGCATCTCATCTCCGTGTTCATCTGGCCCCCGCTGTTCGTGTTTGCCGCAGGTGGAAAATCTGCAACTTTTTTCTCCCTAGAGAATCACCTGTAATTTTAATCATTTAAAAAATCAGATATATTGTAAATTTGACCCGAAGTACAAGGCATCTCAATCAAACATAATGAACATTACGTCGAGATTTCAAGACCACCGAATGACAACTATTGCCGCCGCCGCACCCTGTCGCCGCTCCTCTATTGGAGCTAGCTTGGCCTTGTCGATGACAGCCGGGAAGACTTCGTGCACGTGTCCCTAAAGACCAACGCACTGGAGCCGCATTCGTGGCCGTTGAACCCTTGCATAGATCTGAAGTACCTAACATCAAATCTCGTCACATAATGAGAAATCCTGACCTCATCGCCCCAAGGAGACAAGAGGAATCTACGCCGGAGCTCCGTCGACAACACCCTGATGGACAAACTCAAGGAGGTTCGGAGCCCGGAAAAAAACTCGAAGAAGAAACGTCGTCCGCCCAAGAGCTGCATCTGCGAGGACTAAAATCCCTAACCTAAACTAACCAGCGCGGAGGCACCGAGATTCCCCTCCCCACCGCCATCCGCTTGAGCGGCAGGTAGAGGGGAGGTGAATCCATGGCGTGCTAGTGAAGTTTGCAGGGAGAATTTACTTAGCCGCCTAGGGTTAGGGAACAAAAATGAGAGGAAACATGTATCACATCATGCTAATTAATTTTATTCATACTCGAGAAAGCGCAGAGCTGGAGAACCGTGACGACATCCCCAAGCAGAAAACAACACATGTGGCAAAGAGCGAAGCTTTCGCTCCGTACCTCACCCATGTCACGACAAGGTAACAAGGACGTTCGAGACAAGTTCATACCACCAGATCTTGATCTGGGCGCCACCACAACCGCTGCAAGACAACAAGCTTGGGCCACACGCCGCTACACCTCTTGTTGAAGGAAATATGCCCTAGAGGCAATAATAAAGTTATTATTTATTTCCTTATATCATGATAAATGTTTATTATTCATGCTAGAATTGTATTAACCGGAGACATAATACATGTGTGAATACATAGACAAACAGAGTGTCACTAGTATGCCTCTACTTGACTAGCTCGTTAATCAAAGATGGTTATGTTTCCTAACCATGAACAAAGAGTTGTTATTTGATTAACGAGGTCACATCATTAGTTGAATGATCTGATTGACATGACCCATTCCATTAGCTTAGCACCCGATCGTTTAGTATGTTGCTATTGCTTTCTTCATGACTTATACATGTTCCTATGACTATGAGATTATGCAACTCTCGTTTGTCGGAGGAACACTTTGTGTGCTACCAAACGTCACAACGTAACTGGATGATTATAAAGGAGCTCTACAGGTGTCTCCAAAGGTACATGTTGGGTTGGCGTATTTCGAGATTAGGATTTGACACTCCGATTGTCGGAGAGGTATCTCTGGGCCCTTCCGATAATGCACATCACTTAAGCCTTGCAAGCATTGCAACTAATGAGTTAGTTGCGGGATGATGTATTACAGAACGAGTAAAGAGACTTGCCGGTAACGAGATTGAACTAGGTATTGGATACCGACGATCGAATCTCAGGCAAGTAACATACCGATGACAAAGGGAGCAACGTATGTTATTATGCGGTCTGACCGATAAAGATCTTCGTAGAATATGTAGGAGCCAATATGGGCATCCAGGTCCCGCTATTGGTTATTGACCGGAGACGTGTCTCGGTCATGTCTACATTGTTCTCGAACCGTAGGGTCCGCACGCTTAAGGTTTCGATGACAGTTATATTATGAGTTTATGAGTTTTGATGTACCGAAGGAGTTCGGAGTCCCGGATGAGATCGGGGACATGACGAGGAGTCTCGAAATGGTCGAGACGTAAAGATCGATATATTGGACGACTATATTCGGACATCGGAAAGGTTCCGAGTGATTCGGGTATTTTTCGGAGTACCGGGTAGTTACGGGAGAAGTAATGGGCCTTGATGGGCTTTAGTGGGAAGAGGAAAAAGGCTGTTGCATCCCCCTCCCCTCTAGTCCGAATTGGACTAGGGAAAAGGGGACCGGCCACCTTTCCTACTCCTCCACTTCCTTCTCCCTTCCTCCCCTCTTGGTGGACTCCTACTAGGACTTGGAGTCCTAGTAGGACTCCACACCTGGCGCGCCTCTCCTAGGGCCGGCCTCCTCCCCCTGGCTCCTTTATATACGGAGGCAGGGGGCACCTCTAGACACACAAGTTGATCCACGTGATCGTTCCTTAGCCGTGTGCGGTGCCCCCTGCCACCATATTCCACCTCGGTCATATTGTAGCGCTGCTTAGGCGAAGCCCTGCGATAGTAGAACATCAAGATCGTCACCACGCCGTCGTGCTGGCGGAACTCCTCCCCGAAGCTTTGCTGGATCGGAGCCCGGGGATCGTCATCGAGCTGTACGTGTGCTAAGAACTCGGAGGTGCCGGAGTAACGGTGCTTGGATCAGTCGGATCGGGAAGACGTACGACTACTTCCTCTACGTTGTGTGATCGCTTCCGCAGTCGGTCTGCGTGGGTACATAGACAACACTCTCCCCTCTCGTTGCTGTGCATCACCATGATCTTGCGTGTGCGTAGGAAATTTTTTGAAATTACTACGTTCCCCAACAGTGGCATCCGAGCCTAGGTTTTATGGTTTGATGTTATATGCACGAGTAGAACACAAGTGAGTTGTGGGCGATATAAGTCATACTGCCTACCAGCATGTCATACTTTGGTTCGGCGGTATTGTTGGATGAAGCGGCCCGGACCGACATTACGCGTACGCTTACGCGAGACCAGTTCTCCCGACGTGCTTTGCACATAGGTGGCTTGCGGGCGACTGTCTCTCCAACTTTAGTTGAACCGAGTGTGGCTACGCCCGGTCCTTGAGAAGGTTAAAACGGAGTCTATTTGACAAACTATCGTTGTGGTTTTGATGCGTAGGTGAGATTGGTTCTTGCTTAAGCCCGTAGCAGCCACGTAAAACTTGCAACAACAAAGTAGAGGACGTCTAACTTGTTTTTGCAGGGCATGTTGTGATGTGATATGGTCAAGGCATGATGCTAAATTTTATTGTATGAGATGATCATGTTTTGTAACCGAGTTATCGGCAACTGGCAGGAGCCATATGGTTGTCGCTTTATTGTATGCAATGCAATCGCGATGTAATGCTTTACTTTATCACTAAGCGGTAGCGATAGTCATGGAAGCATAAGATTGGCGAGACGACAACGATGCTACGATGGAGATCAAGGTGTCGCGTCGGTGACGATGGTGATCATGACGGTGCTTCGGAGATGGAGATCACAAGCACAAGATGATGATGGCCATATCATATCACTTATATTGATTGCATGTGATGTTTATCTTTTTGTGCATCTTATCTTGCTTTGATTGACGGTAGCATTATAAGATGATCTCTCACTAAATTATCAAGAAGTGGTATCCCTGAGTATGCACCGTTGCGAAAGTTCTTCGTGCTGAGACACCACGTGATGATCGGGTGTGATAGGCTCTACGTTCAAATACAACGGGTGCAAAACAGTTGCACACGCGGAATACTCAGGTTATACTTGACGAGCCAAGCATATACAGATATGGCCTCGGAACACGGAGACCGAAAGGTCGAGCGTGAATCATATAGTAGATATGATCAACATAGTGATGTTCACCAATGAAACTACTCCATCTCACGTGATGATCGGACATGGTTTAGTTGATTTGGATCACGTAATCACTTAGAGGATTAGAGGGATGTCTATCTAAGTGGGAGTTCTTAAGTAATATGATTAATTAAACTTTAATTTATCATGAACTTAGTCATGGTAGTATTAACATATCTATGTTGTAGATCAATAGCTCGCGTTGTTGCTTTCATATGTTTATTTTGATATGTTCCTAGAGAAAATTGTGTTGAAAGATGTTAGTAGCAATGATGCGGATTGGATCCGTGATCTGAGGTTTATCCTCATTGCTGCACAGAAGAATTATGTCCTTGATGCACCGCTAGGTGACGGACCTATTGCAGGAGCAGATGTAGACGTTATGAACGTTTGGCTAGCTCAATATGATGACTACTTGATAGTTTAGTGCACCATGCTTAATGGCTTAGAATCGGGACTTCAAAGACGTTTTGAACGTCATGGAACATATGAGATGTTCCAGGAGTTGAAGTTAATATTTCAAGCAAATACCCGAGTTGAGAGATATGAAGTCTCCAACAAGTTCTATAGCTAAAAGATGGAGGAGAATCGCTCAACTAGTGAGCATGTGCCCAGATTGTCTGAGTACTACAATCGCTTGAATCAAGTGGGAGTTAATCTTCCAGATAAGATAGTGATTGATAGAATTCTCTAGTCACCATCACCAAGTTAGTAGAACTTCGTGATGAACTATAATATGCAAGGGATGACAATAGTAATTCCCAAGCTCTTCGTGATGCTGAAATCAATGAAGGTAGAAATCGAGAAAAACATCAAGTGTTGATGGTAGACAAGACCACTAGTTTCAAGAAAAGGGCAGAGGGAAGAAGGGGAACTTCAAAAAGAACAGCAAGCAAGTTGCTGCTCAAGTGAAGAAACCCAAGTTTGATCCTAAGCCTGAGACTAAGTGTTTCTACTGCAAAGGGACTGGTCACTGGAAGCGGAACTACCCCAAGTAATTGGCAGATAAGAAGGATGGCAAAGTAAACATAAGTATATTTGATATACATGTTATTGATGTGTACTTTACTAGTGTTTATAGCAACCCCTCAGTATTTGATACTAGTTCAGTTGCTAAGATTAGTAACTCGAAACGGGAGTTGCAGAATAAAGACTAGTTAAAGGTGAAGTAACGATGTGTGTTGGAAGTGGTTCCAAGATTGATATGATCATCATCGCACACTCCCTATACTTTCGGGATTAGTGTTGAACCTGAATAAGTGTTATTTGGTGTTTGCGTTGAGCATGAATATGATTTGATCATGTTTATTGTAATACAGTTATTCATTTAAGTAAGAGAATAAATTGTTGTTCTGTTTACATGAATAAAACCTTATATGGTTACACACCCAATGAAAATAGTTCGTTGGATCTCGATCGTAGTGATACACATAATCATAATATTGAAACCAAAAGATGCAAAGTTAATAATGATAGTGCAACTTATTTATGGCACTGCCGTTTAGGTCATATTGGTGTAAAGCGCATGAAGAAACTCCATGCTGATGGGATTTTGGAATCACTTGATTATGAATCACTTGATGCTTGCGAACCATGCCTCATGGGCAAGATGACTAAGACTCCGTTCTCCGGAGCAAGCAACTGACTTATTGGAAATAATACATACTGATGTATGCGGTCCGATGAGTGTTAAGGCTCACGGCAAGTATCGTTATTTTCTGAACTTCACAGATGATTTGAGCAGATATGGGTATATCTACTTGATGAAACATAAGTCTGAAACATTTGAAAAGTTCAAAGAATTTCAGAGTGAAGTGGAAAATCATCGTGACAAGAAAATAAAGTTTCTACGATCTGATCGCGGAGACAAATATTTGAGTTACGAGTTTGGTCTTCAATTAAAACAATGTGGAATAGTTTCACAAACTCATGCCACCTGGAACACCACAGCATAATGGTGTGTCCGAATGTCATAACCGTACTTTATTAGATATGGTGCGATCTATGATGTCTCTTACCGATCTACCACTATCGTTTTGGGGATATGCATTAGAGACAGCTGCATTCACGTAAAATAGGGCACCATCTAAGTCCGTTGAGACGACACAATCTGAACTGTGGTTTGGCAAGAAACCAAAGTTGTCGTTTCTTAAAGTTTGGGGTTGTGATGCTTATATGAAAAAGTTTCATCCTAATAAGCTCAAACCCAAATCGGAGAAATATGTCTTCATAGGATACCCAAAGGAGACTGTTGGGTACACCTTCTATCACAAATCCGAAGGCAAGACTTTTGTTGCTAAATTCGGAGTTTTTCTAGAGAAGGAGTTTCTCTCGAAAGAAGTGAGTGGGAGGAAAGTAGAACTTGATGAGATAACTGTACCTGCTCCCTTATTGGAAAGTAGTTCATCATAGAATTCTGTTCCTGTGACTACTACACCAATTAGTGAGGAAGCTAATGATGATGATCATGTAACTTCAGATCAAGTTACTACCAAATCTCGTAGGTAAACTAGAGTGAGATCCGCACCAGAGTGGTACGGTAATCCTGTTTTGGAAGTCATGTCACTAGACCATGACGAACCTACGAACTATGAGGAAGCGATGATGAGCCCAGATTCCGATAAATGGCTTGAGGCCATGAAATCTGAGATATGATCCATGTATGAGAACAAAGTATGGACTTTGGTTGACTTGCCCGATGATCGGCAAGCAATTGAGAATAAATGGATCTTCAAGAGGAAGACGGACGCTGATAGTAGTGTTACTATCTACAAAGCTAGAATTGTCGCAAAAAGGTTTTCGACAAGTTCAAGGTGTTGACTACGATGAGAGTTTCTCACTTGTATCTATGCTTAAGTCTGTTCGAATCATGTTAGCAATTGCCACATTTTATGAAATCTGGCAAATGGATAAACAAAACTGCATTCCTTAATGGATTTATTAAAGAAGAGTTGTATACGATGCAACTAGAAGGTTTTGTCGATCCTAAAGGTGTTAACAAAATATGCAAGCTCCAGCAATCCATCTATGGACTGGTACAAGCATCTCGGAGTTGGAATATACGCTTTGATGAGTTGATCAAAGCATATAGTTTTATACAGACTTGCGGTGAAGCCTGTATTTACAAGAAAGTGAGTGGGAGCACTACAGCATTTCTGATAAGTATATGTGAATGACATATTGTTGATCGGAAATAATGTAGAATTATTCTGTAAAGCATAAAGGAGTGTTTGAAAGGAGTTTTTCAAAGAAAGACTTCGGTGAAGCTGCTTACATATTGAGCTTCAAGATCTATAGAGATAGATCAAGACGCTTGATAAGTTTTTTCAATGAGTACATACCTTGACAAGATTTTGAAGTAGTTCAAAATGGAGCAGTCAAAGAAAGAGTTCTTGCCTGTATTACAAGGTGTGAAGTTGAGTAAGACTCAAAGCCCGACCACGGCAGAAGATAGAAAGAGAATGAAAGTCATTCCCTATGCCTCAGTCATAGGTTCTATAAAGTATGCCATGCTGTGTACCAGATCTATTGTATACCCTGCACTGATTTGGCAAGGGAGTACAATAGTGATCTAGGAGTAGATCACTGGACAGCGGTAAAAAAATTATCCTTAGTGGAATAAGGATATGTTTCTCGATTATGGAGGTGACAAAAAGGTTCACCGTAAAGGGTTGCGTCGATGCAAGTTTTGACACTGTTCTGGATGACTCGAAGTCTCGATCTAGATACATATTGAAAGTGGGAGCAATTAGCTAGAGTAGCTCCGTGCAGAGCATTGTAGACATAGAAAATTGCAAAATACATAACGGATCTGAATGTGAAAGACCGTTGATTAAGATTCTTTCACAAGCAAAACATGATCACACCTTAGTACTCTTTGGGTGTTAATCGCATAGATATGTGAACTAGATTACTGACTCTAGTAAACCCTTTGAGTGTTGGTCACATGACGATGTGAACTATGGGTGCTAATCACATGGTGATGTGAACTATTGCTGTTAAATCACATGGCGATGTGAACTAGATTATTGACTCTAGTGCAAGTGGGAGACTGAAGGAAATATGCCCTAGAGGCAATAATAAAGTTATTATTTATTTCCTTATATCATGATAAATGTTTATTATTCATGCTAGAATTGTATTAACCGGAAACATAATACATGTGTGAATACATAGACAAACAGAGTGTCACTAGTATGCCTCTACTTGACTAGCTCGTTAATCAAAGATGGTTATGTTTCCTAACCATGGACAAAGAGTTGTTATTTGATTAATGGGATCACATCATTAGATGAATGATCTGATTGACATGACCCATTCCATTAGCTTAGCACCCGATCGTTTAGTATGTTGCTATTGCTTTCTTCATGACTTATACATGTTCCTATGACTATGAGATTATGCAACTCTCGTTTGTCGGAGGAACACTTTGTGTGCTACCAAATGTCACAACGTAGCTGGGTGATTATAAAGGAGCTCTACAGGTGTCTCCAAAGGTACATGTTGGGTTGGCGTATTTCGAGATTAGGATTTGTCACTCCGATTGTCGGAGAGGTATCTCTGGGCCCTCTCGGTAATGCACATCACTTAAGCCTTGCAAGCATTGCAACTAATGAGTTAGTTGCGGGATGATGTATTACGGAACGAGTAAAGAGACTTGCCGGTAATGAGATTGAACTAGGTATTGGATACTGACGATCGAATCTCAGGCAAGTAACATACCGATGACAAAGGGAACAACGTATGTTATTATGCGGTCTGACCGATAAAGATCTTCGTAGAATATGTAGGAGCCAATATGGGCATCCAGGTCCCGCTATTGGTTATTGACCGGAGACGTGTCTCGGTCATGTCTACATTGTTCTCGAACCGTAGGGTCCGCACGCTTAAGGTTTCGATGACAGTTATATTATGAGTTTATGAGTTCTGATGTACCGAAGGAGTTCGGAGTCCTGGATGAGATCGGGGACATGACGAGGAGTCTCGAAATGGTCGAGACGTAAAGATCGATATATTGGACGACTATATTCGGACATCGGAAAGGTTCCGAGTGATTCGGGTATTTTTCGGAGTACCGGGTAGTTACGGGAGAAGTAATGGGCCTTGATGGGATTTAGTGGGAAGAGGAAAAAGGCTACTGCGCCCCCCCTCCCCTCTAGCCCGAATTGGACTAGGGAAAAGGGGGCCGGCCACCTTTCCTACTCCTCCACTTCCTTCTCCCTTCCTCCCCTCTTGGTGGACTCCTACTAGGACTTGGAGTCCTAGTAGGACTCCACACCTGGCGCGCCTCTCCTAGGGCCGGCCTCCTCCCCCTGGCTCCTTTATATACGGAGGCAGGGGGCACCTCTAGACACACAAGTTGATCCACGTGATCGTTCCTTAGCCGTGTGCGGTGCCCCCTGCCACCATATTCCACCTCGGCCATATTGTAGCGGTGCTTAGGCGAAGCCCTGCGACAGTAGAACATCAAGATCGTCACCACGCCGTCGTGCTGGCGGAACTCCTC